>NW_020174429.1:6174886-6179904 GCF_003031525.2 Neophocaena asiaeorientalis asiaeorientalis
CCTTCACATCCTCAATGATTCAGAATTCATGCCCTCAAAGACCATACCAGCCTTTCATAACAAATGAGATATGCCTACAGACTTTTTTAAACCTATTTATATGTTCAGTCCATACAACTTGAGTTATTTAATGAACTGTTTTCCTTAGTTAGTCCTTAAACATATCCAAAGCTTTAAGGGATCTACATATTTATTTTGGTGTTCTAGAATTGAATCCTTATAGCACTATGAGGTACAGGTACAATCATACCCGCTTTACAAACAGAGAAACCACAGCACTGCGAAGTGTAAATGACATGCTCGAGGCTGCACCATTGGTAAATGCAGAGGTAGAATACCAATTCCAGACCTTAACCCCCTGTGCCCTGCTGCTTTCCCTAGAGACTCCTACTTTTATCATCTCACTCATGATTTAAAGCCCTCAATTATATTGCCTCTGAGTCCTCTTCTTAATGAAATCTCTTTAGTCTCTCATCATGCATCTGCTCCTTAATGGTTATTTTAATTGTTCTCTGGCTCCATTTTATCTTTTCAGAGAAGTGATCAGGTGTGAATGCATCATAATTTGATAAAAGAGTCAAAAATGGTTACTATTATGTTTCCAATACCCAACCAGATGATATTTTATGGCAGCAGCTGTAGCAGTTTACCATGACTCCCAGGCCTTTAATCCAGTTATAACCAGAAGTCTAGAACCCAACAAGACATCGATACAGAGCTCACACCAAGGTTAAGCATAGACTTGATTTTAAAAAAGGCATAAGACAGCTACTAAAGGTTCCTCTGCAGAGGAAAACAGTATTTCAAAAATATCAATCTGCAAGTGTAAGAACCAAAAACTAGAAATGACAGGAGTCAAGTAGACCGGTAAGAAAAGTATTGTTCAAATAATGGGCTCATATGATGGCAATGAACTTTTTCAGAAACTATACCAATGGATCCAACGCTTGATCAAACCACACCCTTTTAAAAAAGAAACTTTGGATGATCATATACAAACTGCCACAGTACTATCAGTAATCCTGACAGAAGGCATAATTATATTGCTTAACTAGCAACCAGAGGCATACCTTCCTATTAGAACTTGGCAATCTCAGGAAACAGCAAGAAAAGAAAAAAATTCTACCAAAATTTGAGGCTTTCTCAATGAGCTTAATTTAAGTCCAATTAATAACTGTAAAGGCTTCCCTTGTGGCGCAGTGGTTGAGAGTCCGCCTGCCGATGCAGGGGACACAGGTTCATGCCCCGGTCCGGGAAGATCCCACATGCTGCGGAGCGGCTGGGCCCGTGAGCCATGGCCGCTGAGCCTGTGCGTCCAGAGCCTGTGCTCCGCAACAGGAGAGGCCACAACAGTGAGAGGCCCACGTACCACAAAAAAATAAAAAAAAAAATAAGTGTAAGACACACCCTGCATTAACACGCACAGATTTGTTTCGATTAATCTTCCCATGGGCAAGCTAAATCAGGAGTTAGCATTATTAGAATCTATGTGCACACAACTGTGTGCAGGTGTTCACATTACCAACAGAAGAGGTGACTCTTAACCCACCTATTAACAGATATAGCTAGTATTTTGTGAGCTACTGGTTTTTAATGAGTGGCAGGTATACAGGGATGCTAATATGCAAAGCAGTGACACTGCGGATTGAAAAATAGTGTGTTCACCTCTAATACGAGTAGGTGACTTGCAGCATTCATCACTGAAAGCAGAAGTCAAAGTTAGAGTAACTACTATATCACAAGTATCACATCACACTCTATGCATCCTCCTGTCGCAGAATGTAACCTCTCAGAATGAAATCAAGACTGGATGTTACAATCTTGTACAGTAACTAAGCTTTGTAGGTGGACAACAATAGACAACACTCCCTCCAGCCCTGAACTAAGCACATGTGGCACAACTCTGTTCAATGTGTCTTTTCATTTGGCATAAACAAGTAAAAAGCAAATCATGTTGCACTGTCTCATAAAAAGACTTTAAGGGACTTCCCTGGTGGCTCAGTGGTTAAGAATCTGCCTGCCAACTCAGGGGACACAGGTTTGAGCCCTGGTCCAGGAAGATCCCACACGCCATGGAAAGCCCGTGCGCCACAAATACTGAGCCTGCACTCTAGACCCGGCGAGCCACAACTACTGAGCCCTCGTGCCACAACTACTGAAGCCTGAACGCCTAGAGCCTGTGCTCCACAACAAGGGAAGCCACCGCAATGAGTAGCACGCGCACTGCAATGAAGAGTAGTCCCCGCTCGCCACAACCAGAGAAAGCTGGCGCGCAGCAATAAAGACCCAGTGCAGCCAATAATAAAATAAATAAATAAATTTATTTTTTTAAAAGACTTTAATTTTATAAATTTATTTTTAAAAGACTTTAATTTTATAAATTTATTTTTAAAAAGACTTTAGGGGCTTCCCTGGTGGTGCAGTGGTTGGGAGTCTGCCTGCCGATGACAAACAACAACAAAAAAAAGACTTTAATTTTATAAATTAAAAGCCCGGTGCGTGGGCTTCTCATTGCAGTGGCTTTTCTTGTTGCGGAGACAAGACTTTAATTTTGGAGAGTAATTATTACTATACTGGTTTGTGATTCTTCACAGGATCAATGTGTTAAGAAAGTTTTAGATTGATTATATCAGTTTTTCTACCATAAAATAATCTATTGGGCTTGTATAAAAAAGGTAACATCGAAAATTTACAACACATTAAAAAAAAAAAAAAGGTGACCACACATCAGAATGAGCGCTACAGCAATCTGCCTTTTTAAAATAACTTTTCCAGGTACTGAAAGAAGAAGAGCAAGAAAAAAGCTTTGCAGCAACCAAAAGTAAGTTCCAACAAATACATCATCCCAAAACCAAACAAACCATATCCCAGGAGAAATGCCACAGGGAGTGAAATTCAAAGTTAAAGATGCTCTACTGAGAATAGACTAGTCACTTATTCCTCAAGGAGTTCAATCCCCGACACAGAATGTTCTTGTCACGTATAACTGGCTAAAAGACATCAATACAGAGTTCACATAAAGGTTATGCATACTACTTGCTTAAAAAGAAAACAGAAGGAGCTGTTAACGAAAGAATATGCAAAAATGAACAATTGTGAAAAGCACTAAATGAAACAAGTGAACTTGAGAGTAACCATTTGTTCCACAATAACTTTCTTAGTATTATTGAAACAAATTTAATAGGTAATGATGGGGAAATACAAAACAAGATTATCACCTTTGTATGTTTAAAATAAGTTTTGTAATTATCATTTAAGATTTCAAAATGAGTGGTCTCGGATTAAGTGACAAAATAAGTTCTAGTGCAACACCACTTTCATTTTATTTTTTTTACTTCAATAGGTGAAATAACTTCACTGAAACTACTCTTCCATATATTTGAGCAACTATCAGGAATATGTTCATATTTACATGTTATACCAGTAGTGATTGCATTCTTGTGTGTATGTATATATGTACATACTCATATACACATATACACGTATTTTTTTAACCTCTTAAATCTATTTAAGAGTATTTCCTTTCTTTTCCTTTTTTTTTTTTGCGGTGTGTGGGCCTCTCACTGTTGTGGCCTCTCCCGTTGCGGAGCACAGGCTCCGGACGCGCAGGCTCAGCGGCCATGGCTCACGGGCCCAGCCGCTCCGCGGCATGTGGGATCTTCCCAGACCGGGGCACGAACCCGTGTCCCCTGCATCGGCAGGCGGACTCTCAACCACTGCGCCACCAGGGAAGCCCAAGAGTATTTTCAATTCATAAACATTTTACTGTGTGTGTGTGTGTGTGTGTGTGTGTGTGTGTACTTTTACCCAGGAGTAATGTATGGAAAAAAGGAAATCCAATGGCTAAATGGTAGACGACATCTACTCCAACACCCATATATCGTCCCTGAAAATGATTAAATTAGCCCACAAACATGGTCCTCCAAGCCACTGAGTATAACATGTTTATATTTATACTCTCTTGAGAAATGGGACTGTTTATAAGAAAAGTTAGTAAATTTGTTGTTAAGAAAATTCCATTGGTATCAACAGCCAAAGACACTTCCCTGACCTTACTGGGTCAGACAGCATGATTACAGGATTCACCATCAAGCTGAAAACCTGTTATCATTCAGACCAAGTTTTCTCAATCCAGCACTTGTGACACTTGGGGCCAGATAATCCTTTGCTGTGAGGGCTGTCCTGTGCGTCGTAGAATGTTTAGCAGCATCTCTGGCCTCTACCCGCTAGATGCCAGTAGCACCCCCTTCCAAGGTGTGACAACCAAAAATGTCCCCAGACATTATCAAATATGCCCGGAGGACAAATTCTGGTCTAGGAGTCTAACAACGTATTACAGTGTTTGGTTTCAAAAGGGAGTAAATTCTGCAACACCAAGAAACTACAGGCATTCTAAGTGGCTACTTCATTAGAAACTTTCGTGGATTCCACAAAGCAACTGAAACCTTGTTACTGCAGTTACCTTTCTTCCACATGTGCATGATTAAACACTCTTGTGATGATGAATCTGGGACAGGAGCCAACAGTGACTGGTTTTATAGTTTCGATGAATTACACCTTCTTTTAACCCTTCAGAGGAATAATCATCCCTGCCAGAGTAACCCTTCTTTCCGCAAACCATTTTCCCCAACACTTTACCCATAAGAGGCCCTCCTATGGGCTCTCACCATTCAGACACTGTGACTGTCACTGCACTGGGGTCAACTCTCACCCAAGGGCTCGGGCACCTTCCACTACAAGGCCAGTCTGTCTCTGCCACTCCCCTCTGGCCCCTGCTCTCCTCTTGACATCCCCTACCCAGGTCAGCTCTCGACCCTTGACCCCGGCCTGACCCTGCCGCCCCCTCCCCGCCCCCAAGGCGGTACCTGAAGTAGTAGACATCGCTCTTGCCGGCACTGAGCCCAGATTTTCGGATCACTTCCTCCTTCTTCCATCCGGGGGGGAGGGCCGGGCAGTCCATCCTCTTCCCGCTCTCCGTGGCCCGGGGTCCCCTGGGCCCCGGCCCCGCGCTCCCCGCC
>NW_020174429.1:6180045-6263545 GCF_003031525.2 Neophocaena asiaeorientalis asiaeorientalis
TCGAGGACACGCCCCCAGCCCCACCCGCTCCGCCCCCGGCCGCGCCCTTCCGGCCCCCACCCCCACGAGGCGGGCGGTTTGGGCCCAGAGTCACTTGTAGAGAAATGTCAGGACTGCGGTTTATTTGTTTCAAACTGGGTTAACCTCTCTCACTGTATGATTTTACCTCCGTTTGCTTCCCAATTAAAGAGGAGCAAACAAAATGTATCTCATATTTTATGTTTACTATATAAATATGAGAATATTCATTTAAAGGAATAGAAGATACCCCCTTTCGTGCCTCGACATCGTAGCTTGCCAGGGAGCTCAGATTGGTGGATTGAGTCGAAGTGTCCCCATAGAGGAGTATCACTATACTCCAGAGTCTGGCTTCCGGGCCTTAGGACCCTGGATTGATTATTCTCTTAGAACTTTGTAAGGCTACAGGAAGGTAAGTGACAACTTGGAAAGTTCCCTCCAGTTCTACAGGTTTTACCGCTAAATTCCCCATAAAATGACCAGAATTCCTGAATCCACCTAGAATTTACCAAATTTCTCAGGATCTTTTCTTAATTTATACTTCCTTGTCTAATGACCTTTGACAAATATCAATGGCCTTTGACTTGGTAAATACACCTTTATGTTGAAAGACCAGTTTAACCCATTGTCACCAGCCTTTAGGAATCTGGATGGAATTCACTTGGACCTGCCAACTCATTGTTCAGGAGTGATTTTTAAAGAATAATACCACATTGACTAAGAAAACTGATTTCCATTTCGGAGGAGCACAGTTTCTATATCTTTTTTTAACCTTTTGAAATTTAAGATGATATATTATGAAATGTTTGGAATACTGAAAATAGTGTTCAATTATCTTCAGTTTTTGCATACGTAGGACCTAACAGTTGAGGGCCAAGTTTAATGGATAGAAAATATTGATTAATATACAATAATGGAAAATCTAAATTTATTTGATTTGCCTTTGCAGCATATTCAAACACCAGCTCAAACACACAAACTTGTCAATCTCTGAGCTTGATCTTAGACTTCTTTTAATGTCCTTGAGTTGAGATACGCTAAGCTATAGCTTCCTCCATGAAATCTGTCTAGAAATGAGTCTAGCAAAGAGTTGGAAAGTCAAGTTCTCAGGAGAGAGGTCAGTGCTGCAGACATGCATTTAGAAGTCATCTTGTGAAAGTGACCATTGAAGGAAACCCTGCAATAAGATTGCCAAGGAAGAGTATGCATGGTAAAATAATCAATTAATTAATTAATTAAAATCTTTAAAATAATAATTAAAAAAAGAAAGAGGAACCAAGAACTGAATCTTAAGGAACACCTACGTTTAAGGCTCAGGTGAAGGAGTAAAAGAGAATTATGAGATCAAAGTTTGGATAACAGGGAATTCCCTGCTGGTCCAGAGGTTAGGACTCCATGCGTCCACTGCTGGGGGCCCAGGTTCAATCCCAGGTCCGGGAGCTAAGATCCCACAAGCCACGCAGTTCGCCAAAAAAAACACAAAAAGCAAAAGAAAAACAGAAAAAAAAACAACCTCTGTAAGAGGAAGGGCTTTGATATTCACACCTAATTAAAAACAAAAGGATAAATGTGAGCAACAATCTCAGTAGAAATGGTAGTTGAGATAAGAGATGGGAAAAGATGTACTTTTGGAAATTTTTACCTTTCCATGCTGTGTCTGACAAGGCTATAGATCAAATGATGTAATGGATATAAAAGCATGTTTAAAAGAATAAATCACTATCATTTTAAGGTAATTACTTTGACTTCTATTAACAGATTCTATATGCTAAATCCCACTAGACATAGTGGAATGTTCCCTCTGTTAAAATCTCATTTAGAGCATTTCAAAAGCTTTTCTGGTCACATTTGAATTTTTCTGTTGTGATACCATAAACCAAAGTATAAAAACAAACAAACAAAAAACATTTATTCTCCCACTAAAAGAAGAAAATAGTGTAATTAAGTAAACATTAAATTCTCACAGGGATTAGATTGACACCTAAAAGTATTGAGGATAGATGCTAAATACCTAAGAGATAGGTCCTTTTGTTTCCCTTAAAATACTGGACAAATAATAACCCTTTTCTAATTCTGGGAAAGTGCATTTTGTATCACTCCTTGAAGAATAGCAACATTGTTTTTCTCAAGCAGGACAGCTGTGACCAAACTTTTCAATTTTATCTCTCTTACAGTGGAAAAGGTCTTGCTGGCTTCACCTAATGGAAAAAGTGAAAGACAACAAGAGAGAACTATGTATGAAATCTGGCCCATTAAGCAAACAGAGATTTAACCACTTCTGATCTCTTACTCCCAGGTGTAAAAGCAGGTGCTGAAACACCAACTGTCACCCCTGGAAGACTACCTATTCTTTAAAATATTTTCGCTTTGTTATTTCCAGGAAAAACTGAGTTTAAGCCACTACAGAAAATGCAGCTTTCAAGAAAAATAGGTGTTAGTTTGGATTTTTATTAAGAAAAATAGAACAAATTCAGGGAATGAAACTTAAAAGAACGTGAAGTAGTGGCTGGTTTTGAGATCTGTATATTAATTAACAAATACATAACCTGCATTTGAATTTTCGAGTGTGATAAGATACTAAGTAAATGAAGGATTTAAATGTTGGAAATTCTTCTTGTTTCTAATGAGCATATTTGCATCAAGTGATAACAGGGGTATAACTTTCCCTCTCTTAACAGAGTCCAAGCAGTATGGTCAGAATTCATCAAGACATTAAATAAGAGTGAGGGCAGAGCCAAAAACCATTTTCCAGCTCTAATTAGCAGGTTTTATGATTCACTGAGTTGGCCCAACTACCGTTCACCTAATTCCCAACTAAAACAAAATGCTGCTGGCATGGCATGTCAAGAAACCAAATGATACTTTCAAGTATATGCAGTATAAATAAAGGTTTTTTTGCTTTTTTTTTTTTTTTTAACCTGCTGCTTGGAATGACTCCAGAGGAATCTTACACTGCATAGTTCAAACTAAAAAGAGAAGAGTTAATTACCTGAAAGGCAAGAGAAAACAAGGAAAGGTAAGTTTTGTACCAAGGGAAATTATTTCAGAAGATAGTGTCTGGTATTATTTAAAATTTTCTGCTGGTTGTTACATTAGCCATAGGTAAGTGGCTGGTATTAAATGTTCAGGATTAAGGGGTGGAGAGATGCTTATTGGATTTAACATCCTAAAAAATAGAAAACACAGTACTAGGAGTAGAAAGAAAACCACATTTAGGTTTCAGAGTCCTAAGATACCACTTAACACGCCAAACAGTGAGTTTTTTAACTTAATTCTGGCTACAAAACACCAGAATGCTCAAGCCCAAGTTCCTAAAGGGTGGCAGCCGCAAACCTCAGGCGACTTGCCTACATTGCTCACCCCAACCTCGGGAAACGTGCTTGTGCCCACATCGCCAAGGGTCTCAGGCTCTGCCGGCCAAAGTCCCAGGCCAAGGCTCAAACCAAGGCCAAGCCAACTGCAGCTGTGGCTCCAGCTCCGGCTCCAGCTCAGGCTTAGGCTCCCAAAGATGCCCAGGCCCTCACAAAGGCTCCAGAGTAGAGGCCTTTGTGAGGACAGAATGTCTTGATGAATTCCGCCAATGTGAGGACAGAAGGACCGGTGTGACCCCTGGTGTCCTCCTGTGCTATTTGTACAAATAAACCTGAGACAGACAAAAACAAAAAACAAAAACCCACCAGAATGCTGGGACACGTGATCCAGAGAAGTAAGGGCTGACAATGGCTGCTGTTCACAAGAAGTAGAGGAGTAGTAACTGAATCAATCAGAAAACGCATCTTGCCAGGAGATTTCATGCTGTTAAGTGGCTTTCCCAATGTCTCACGTATGTCTCAGATGTAGCAGAGCTAGGGATAGACCCCAATCCTCCTGACTCCCAAGTTTAGAGCCTTGTCTGCTTAGCTGCTTTCAAACTGTCCCGTTGTCTCTGGTTTTCTCACCCTTGAACCTGTTCCTACTTCAGAGTGGAAAAAGCTCCTTTGCTTCTACCCCCACTCCCACCCCAGCACCTGTCTTTGGCTAATTCCTATTTATCCCTTAGGTCTCACCTTAGACATCACTTCCCCCAAGGAGCCTTTTCTGACCTCCGCTAACCCTCCTCTCCTGCACCCCCCTGGGTTGTGTGCTGGATGCCACACTGTCCTTAAGTATTTCCCCCATCCATTTATTGTACTTTATTGTAATTTGTTATTTGTCTTTCTTCCCCTACCAGCCTAGAAGGCCATTCTTCATGTTCACCATTGCATCCCAGTACCTATGACTGGGCTTGCCTGGAACATGGGAGAGGTTATTAGATACTTGATGAATAAATCAAATTAATGCATTTTGTAAAAATTGTGCGCTCTCAAAATAATGGGTAGCATATTTTATTCTCAATGGAAATATATAATCACGTGGATTATGTGAAATCAGAGTATTAACAGCTGTTCTTATCTTAGAAAATATGAGTAGGTTTCCATGTCCCAAGAGTTATTTAACAATAAATTTGACTTAATTAAAAATGAGGCTTAAATTTATTTTACAAACATGTTTAATTATAAAACAGTTATAAGATTTTTTTAGGATAGTCGCTCCTACATGAATTGAAAGTAACTATTCATCGGTTCCTCAAAAATTTTGAGGAATATATATCATAAAAGAATCAGAAAATAAGAGTCTACTTCTAAACAACCATTCCTGAATTGGTATATTTATCTGCATTTGTTTCTCCTCTTTGACTTCGAATAACTTGACTCCTCCTAATAGTCTGAAGTTATATGCACACATATATTTCAATGTCTTTTTGTTTATTTTGGAATCTTTTACAAAGTTCTCAGAGTGTTTTTTGTTTGTTTGTTTGTTTTTGAGTTGCTAATTTCTGCCTTACCCCTAATCTGTGGTACTTTTTAGCATAGCTTATAAAAACTAAGAGCAAGCACATGATTTGGCCTTTTGATTCCATTCTGAAATACTTTCAGATTTTATATCCCAACCTTTCAACTACCTCGAGTCCCCAACAAGTTAATCACAATTGTACAGACAATCTTGAGTCCTCATATTGCTTATCTCCAAGCATCTATTATTAATGTCACATATTCTTCTACACAGCCTGGAAGTCTGTCCTCTGAGATGGAAGGTGGGAACAGCAGTGATCCAGCAGCTGTCTGTCACCATCTGTGGCAGACACATTAGTTGATCTAATGCAACACCCACTACCAATCTCCCTTGCCTGCTTCTATTATAAAGACTAAAAAATCTAAGTGCTAGCTATCCCAGTGTAGTTTAAATGAGAACAGAGAAGAACTGGCAGTGGTTCTGAGAAAGTCTTTACTTCTCTATTAAAGCAAAACAAAAACATGATTGGCACTACCCTCGTCCCTTTGTCCCTGCCTTAAACATGGACATGATTTCTGAAGCCTTGACAGCCACTTGCAGCTGTGAAGCAAAGAACAGAAAGATAGACAGCAGACATCCTAAGAACAGTGGAGCCAGAGGATGAAGCCTGAATGGCCTTATTGAGCAGCTGAACCAAATCTTGCAAACTCTTTATCACCAGACCTTTGTGTTATTTGAGAAACTAGGCCACGTTTGGATTAAACCACTTTTGGGTTTTTGGATAACTGAAGTAGAAAGCATTCTTTACTGAGATACGGTTCCTACCTTCAGTGAAGTGTGTGTATCTTGCTGGAAATTGGGCAGCTCCCAAGCTTAAGATCGCTGGGTAAGAGATTGCAAAGGGTAAGGGAGAGAGTCAGGGAGAAGGGAAGAGAGAAAGCAAAGGAGAATGGATGGTAGGCTTTGCCCCTAACAGTAGCAAACCAAGAAAGGCCTCCCTTTCATACTCTGATAGAAGGAAAAGCATTCCAAGAGATCCCCACTACTTCGGCTCTAATTTTTATCCCCTTGCTTCACACAATGACAGGTCCAGCTCCAGAGAGTATCTGGAGTTCAAGTTGTCTTTGAACTTGATCATTTCATTGCAACTGTCATCTGAGCCCTGAGTAGAGTAATAAGTATGGGGAGGGAGAGCCTAGTCAGTGTTTTCTACAGCTGAAAATTCCATTTCAAGAGAGTCTTTTGTTTAAAAAAAAAAATCCCTAACGTAAGAATAAACACCTGGTGTCTGAGTCACGCCACCTTATCTCACTGCCCAAGATTCATCTAGTTGGTAACAGTGCTGTTTTGAATGACATTGACTAATGACAAAGGGAGGGACAGTTGCCAACTTAATATGTGAACGATGAGGTTGTGCCATATGAAAGCCAAATAACTTCAGGCCACAACGAATAAAAAGTTTTGCTCTCTTTCAACGAGAGAAAAGCGGTGGGAAAGCTTGTTACTTGACGAATACAGTGGCGTTCATAGGCCAAAACCCAAACGATCTGACTAGTGGCAATCGGTGGCGTGTTCACTTGAAGTCAGTAATTTGGCTTCAGGGAGGGGGAACGGACTTTGGAGGGTTTGGGAATCCTCCACAATAGTAAACTGAGTTAATTTGATAATTTTACTTATATTTAACTTATAAATTTGTTCATTTTTAATTATATAGGAAGCATAATGAGGTTAAAACAAGTTTCATATTTTTACATATTTAAGTAACATCAGAACAATAATTTAACTCAACACAGGGAGGGGAGGGTCCTCAAGAATTTTTTCCTTGTAAAAGAAATATGTGTATTTCTCAAGGTTAAGGAAAAGGGCCCTAATTTGCAGTCTCCTAGTCATATCCTTTCTTCCTAAGCAAAGAGATTTCTGAGAAATTGATATTCGTCTCTGGTGACCTCCTACTTCTTGAAATTCTTTCCTTCCTTGACTTATGAAACATCATACTCTTCTGTTTTCATTCTATCACTTTCCACTTGCCTGTGGTATAGCTTCTTTCTTGAATAGTTCCTTAGATAACGGTATTCTTCGAGGTCCTTCTTTAGGTGACTTGTCTTCTCATTCTACATGCTCTCCCTTGGCAATGTCACCTACTCACCAGATTTAGCCACAGGAGCTGACCCCTGTCCTCTGATGCCGACATGGCTTAGGCAGCAATGCTAAGATCATCCCACTATAGATACCGGATAACAGTTTTCCAGGTGAAAAGGGAATCACACTCATTGGCTTCTGGTGAGGCCGTGAAAGGCCCAAAGCCTGGAACCTCTCTATCACTCTTGAGTAGTGAATCTAATAAAGAAATAAGAAAAGGAACAAGAAAGATGATGTCCAAAATAACTCCTTTCTCACTGAGAAAAGCTTGGCTAGAGGACAGAGCACAGTGTGACAGCTGAATGGGCTTGACACCGAACCCCAAAATTTAATAGACTAACCTGCCTGGTTAGGACTAGACTATATAGGGGCTCTCCCTCCACCCCCCAGGGGCCTGGTTTTTAATTTTAGTCTTTATAACCTGGCCAAGAACAATCAAGAACAAATGGGCTGGACAGGCATCAAAATGCCAGAGAGGGGGCTTCCCTGGTGGCACAGTGGTTGAGAGTCCGCCTGCCGATGCAGGGGACACGGGTTCGTGCCCCGGTCCGGGAAGATCCCACATGCCGCAGAGCGGCTGGGCCCGTGAGCCATGGCCGCTGAGCTTGCGCGTCTGGAGCCTGTGCTCCGCAATAGGAGAGGCCACAACAGTGAGAGGCCCACGTACCGCAAAACACAAAACAAAAAAACAAACAAAAAAAAAAACAGTAGAAAAAAATAATTTTGGAAAAAACAGAGCAATGAGAAGAACTGAATAAACTTTAAAAAATTCTAATTAATATACTCAGAGATTAACATATTCAGAAGATGTTTCAGGATGAACAAGATGATATTAAAAAGAAACAATCAGAGAATAAGAAAGAGCTCTTAGAAATGTAACTAAGATAGCAAAATTTAAAAATCAATAGAAGTATTAGAAAATTAAGAAAATCCCCCAGAAAAAAGATTGAAAAAAACCTAGGAATTCCAATATCTGACCAATAAAAGTATCAGAAATAAAGAATAGAAAAAGCAAAGAGGAGTAAATTATCAAAAAAAAATTTAAGGACTATTGATATTCCTTAAATTCCTCCAGATTGATAGGCCCACTGAGGCCCCAGCATAATGAAGAAAAAGACAAATTCTCCCCTAGATATAGCATCATGAGATTTCAGAACATCATAGTTAAAGGAGAGATCCTGAACTTCCAGAGAGAAAAAAATTCACATACGAAGCACTGGCAGTAACAACACCATTGAACTCTGGAGAATTCACATACAAAGAGCTGGCAGTAAGAATACCACTGAACTTCTCAACAACACTTAAAGTTACAAGGCAAAGAAACAATGCCTTCAATTTTTTTTAAAAAGTTATTTTTTAAACTAGAATTTTACACTCCATCAACAATCAATTTCAGAACTGCAAGGTAGGTCTCAAAAGTGAACCTTCTAAGGGGTCTTTCACAGGAGGCTGCTAAAAGATGTTCTTTACCAAAACATGGGGGTGAAACATGATTGAGGAAGATGGGGGCATCCAGGAAAGGGTGATTCCAATAACACCGGAGAGAGGCAAAGGAATGCCCAGGGTGATGGGGAAAAGAGCTCCTAAGAGATGTGCAGTAGGCCCAGGGAGCAATATTTGGGCGAAAAGGACAAAGGTTATATGAGGCAAATTTCTAGGGAAAAAAAAGAGGACCATTTATCTATGCTGATACCTATGCAGAAAATTATAGTAGAAAGCTCTTGGAGGGACTTCCCTGGTGGCACAGTGGTTAAGAATCCACCTACCAATGCAGGGGACACAGGTTTGAGCCCTGGTCTGGGAAGATCCCACATGCCACGGAGCAACTAAGCCCGTGCGCCACAACTTCTGAGCCTGCGCTCTAGAGCCCACAAGCCACAACTACTGAGCCCGTGTGCCACAACTACTTAGTTAACAATAAAAAGAAGATAGGGTTATAAATTGATTTCTTTTAGTATCGAAACTTAAGTCAGAAAGAAATGGTTTTCCAGTTGTATACCTTTTATTGTTTACACTAAAATAACATTTGAACATCCATGGTGGATTTGCTATTAGCCCCTACAACTTATAGAGTACTGTAATTAACTGATTCTAAAAAATAAATAGCACTGGAGGATGCATAAGGAAAAAAAATCCCAAACTAAATTACATTTTGGAGAGAAATGGAGAATTAGTGGATGCTTGAAAATATGAGAAGAGAAATTTGTACTTATTTTAGCAAACATCTCCTGCAAATTTTTCAAAGTCTATGATTATACAAATCATGACCTAATCACAAAGGGAAAAAAAATTAAACAATTAGTGAAACCACAAAAGAGAAAAATGATAAATTATGCAGTTTTTAAAATAAATAGAAAAGTATATGGTTGCCATATAGATGAGAGGTAGTTTTATTTAACATGGTGTTATATTTGGAAAAAATAAACCAAAGCCTTTTAAAAACAGTGCTCCCTGAGAAGTACTTTAGGGGTTGCCCAGATGCATCATTTCTTAAATGTCCAAGTATGTCGTTTTTTGTGTACCTTTTTTTTTTTTTTTTTTTTTTTTTGCGGTCCGCGGGCCTCTCACTGTTGTGGCCTCTCCCGTTGTGGAGCACAGGCTCCGGACGCGCAGGCTCGGCGGCCATGGCTCACGGGCCCAGCCGCTCCGCAGCATGTGGGATCTTTCCGGACCAGGGCCCGAACCCGTGTCCCCTGCATCGGCAGGCGGACTCTCAACCACTGCGCCACCAGGGAAGACCTGTGTACCTTTTATTTTAAAACAATCTCAAACTTACAAAAAAATTTAAAGAACATCTTTTTCCTGCCCGTTTGAAACTAAATTGTGAACGTGATGTCTTATAACCCCAAATACTTTAATGTGTAATTCTTACAAACAAGGACATTCTCCTCCAAAACAATAGCAGTAAAACCATTCAATCAATCGAAATTAACATTTATATATATTGTGATCCTCAGACCCCATTCAAGTTCTGCCAATTGTCCTAACAATATTCTTTATAGCAAAAGAATCTTGTCCAGAATCATAACAGTGCATTTGGTTTTCATGTCTTTTTAGTCTCCTTCAATTGTGGAACAATTCTTCAGTCTTTCATTGATTTTCACGACCTTGAAGCTTTTGGAGATTACAGGTTGGTTATTTTGTAGAATGTCGTTCAGTTTGGGTTTGTCTGATGTTTCCTTGGGATTAAATGCAGGTAATGTGCAACTTTGGCAGGAACACCACAGAAGCGATGCTGTGTTCTCATTACATCCTATCAGCAGACACAGGATTTCTATTTGGCCCATTACTGGTCATGTTAACTTTGATCACCTGATGGTGGTGTCTAGCAAGCTCCTCCCCTGTAAGGTTACATTTTTTACTTTTGTAATTTGTATGTATTTTAGTATATAGGCTAAAAAAGTTTTAATCATGGTAAAACACACTAGAATATCTTATAAATCAACTTTGAACGCCTTGGAGGCCATTTCAAGTTGTTGCCTTAACTTATGTTTGCATAGAGCCTAGCCTGTTGCTTACTATCTTTCTCAGGTTCTTACGATATAATTTTGAGTGATTCTTTATAGCGTTTTCTCTTTAGCTGAGCTGAATTTTCTGAGCTAATCTGAAATCACTCTCAGCTATATCTCTGAGCTTAAAGAATTTTTAACACTGAATGACAGCCCTGAAGTGCTCACAGGATTTATTTGCCTGGGAATAAAGCATCTGTATTCATTTTTCTATTGCAGGATAACAAATTACCACAAATTTCGCCTTTTAAAACAACACATATTTACTATCACACAGTTTCCACGGATCAGGAGTCTGGGCATGGTTTTCCAGGTCCTCTGATTTTGAGAATATTCCAGGCGTTGACTGGGGCCAGGGTCTCAATCCGAAGCCTAGTCTTCTTTCAAGCCCACGTGCTTGTTGGCAGTATTCATTCCTTGTAGCCATAGTACTCACAGTGGCCTATTTCTTCAGGACCCACAAAAGGGTCTCTGGCTTCTGCTTCTGATCTCAGGACCCTCTTTGAAAGGGTTCACCTGGTTAAGTCAGGCTACAAGGATAATCTCCCTTTTGATCAGCTCAGTGTAGACTAATGAGGCACATTAATTACACCTTGCAAAACCTCTTCACCTTTGCCATCCAAATTAGATGCTTGAGCCTCTTGCCCTGCTTTACTGGCGACTGAGTTTGTCACTCGGTTCTGACTCAGGCTTTTCTTTTCTCAATCTTAATTTGTTTTTGCCTGTCTGAACACATAAAACTGTACAAGTAAAGACACTGTTACAGCCTGTGTGCACCTTCTGAAATATCAGGCGAGGCTCGGGTACGTCTGCTTTATGTGTGCTTAGCATGAAGTTGTGCAATGAGAGTAAATGCACAGCCCCTGGGGTTGTGATCCTTTCCTGTTAAGCGATTTTAACACTTATTGTAAATCTTTTGTGCTTTTTGCCTGCCTTTTCTTTTTTTTTGGTAAGGAATGAAATCAGTTGTTAGGTATTATTGGGAATTCCACTCAGGGACAAACCTTTATTAACATCCTCTTAAGCTTCTGGAACAGTTTAATTGAAGAGTTTTCCAGGAGCGCTGATAACAAAATACCACTTGAAATTCCTTATCTGTATGAATCTGGAATTTCTGAAAACTCGGCAATCCCAACAAGATATAGAAATGGATGCTGAGGTAGATAAATCAGCAACGATCATCCAAGCCTGTGTTTTATTCTCTAGTTACATTATACTCATCAATAAGGATTTTAAAATGTAATCTTATAAAATAAACATGACTTATGGTCATAAGTTTCTGCTTTTATCTACAGCAGGGGCAGTGATTGAGGTGGGTGTTCTGAGTGAGGTTTTGCTTGATTAAGGAGTCTATTGCTTTAAAAAGATTTGAAAGCCACAGAAGAGTTTGAACAAGATAGTATTGGGAAGACTGGATCTTCAGCTAGCAGATGAATCTAGGAAATTCAGGAGCTTAATCAAGTTAATAATTTAATTCAATTCTTTCTTGAATAGGACAAATGGAGCTTTTATATAATTTGATCATTTGTATATCCACCCAGTCTGATTACAGGACTACTGACATCACCTCCTCTAGCTAAGGTTTGTTGAACCTGATCAAGACCCCGTTCATTCTCTGCTGCAGAGATATACAATAGCCTTTCTTTTGTCGCTGAGTAAGCCTTAAATCTGAATAAGTAAGTCTCCTACCACTAAGATCTGACTAGTCACATTTTGCCAGACAAGGTCAGTTCTTTCAACTGTCAGCTGAAGTTTTAGTTAACTGTAGGCTGCCTAAAACCCATAATACAATTTTCCAAACACAGTGTATTCCTTGGTCTGTGCCTCCTATGGGACAAAAACTTCCTCTCCTGGACTGGGGTCAGGAAAGAGCTAAATCTAAATGTCCTAAAGTGTTAGGTTTCTCAGGGGATTTCCCCCTGAATCTTATTCAGGTACAGCTGAAATGTACCAAACCACACACATCTGGAGAGTACAATATGATCCATCTTAACATATGCACACCACAGTCAACATAATGAACCCTTCCATCAGCTTCAAAAGTTTCCTTTGCCTCTTTGTAATCCTTCCCTGCCTCCACCCCCTCCCCCAGAGAACCAGTACTCTGCTTTCTGTTATCACAGATTAATTAACATTTTCTGAAATTAAATGGTATCATCCACTATGTCTTCTCCTTTTGCCTGGCTTCTTTCACTCAGCTAACTCATTTTCGCAAGCATCCTTGTGGTGAACATCAACTGTCCATTCCTCTTTATTGCTGAGTGTACGGATATACCACATTTGTTTATCCATCAATACTTTTTTCTTTTTTTAATTTTTATTCTATTTTTTTATTGTTTAGGGGATATATATATATTTTAATATCTTTATTGGAGTATAATTGCTTTACAATGGTGTGTTAGTTTCTGCTTTATAACAAAGTGAATCAGCTATACGTATACATATATCTCCTCCCTCTTGCGTCTCCCTCCCACCGTCCCTATCTCACCCCTCTAGGTGGTCACAAAGCACCGAGCTGATCTCCCTGTGCTCTGCGGCTGCTTCCCACTAGATATCTATTTTACATTTGGTAGTGTATATATGTCCATGCCACTCTCTCACTTCGTCCCAGCTTACCCTTCCCCCTCCCTGTGTCCTCAAGTCCATTCTCTATGTTTGCGTCTTTATTCCTGTCCTGCCCCTAGGTTCTTCAGAACCATTTTTTTTCTAGATTCCATATATATGTGTTAACATACAGTATTTGTTTCTCTTTTTCTGACTTACTTCACTCTGGATAACAGACTCTAGATCCATCCTTCACTACAAATAACTCAATTTCATTTCTTTTTATGGATGAGTAATATTCCATTGTATATATGTGCCACATCTTCTTTATCCATTCATCTGTCAATGGACACCTAGGTTGCTTCCATGTCCTGGCTATTGTAAATAGAGCTGCAATGAACATTTTGGTACATGACTCTTTTCGAATTATGGTTTTCTCAGGGTATATGCCCAGTAGTGGGATTGCTGGGTTGTGTGGTAGTTCTATTTTTAGTTTTTTAAGGAACCTCCATACTGTTCTCCATAGTGGCTGTATCAATTTACATTCCCACCAACAATGCAAGAGGGTTCCCTTTTCTCCACACCCTCTCCAGCATTTATTGTTGGTAGATTTTTTGATGATGGCCATTCTGATATGCATTCAATATTGATGGACATTTGGGTTGTTTCCAATTTTGGACTATTACAAATAAACCTGATATGAACTTTCACGTACAAGTCTTTATGTGGGCATATGTTTTAATTTTTCTAGGGTATATAGCTAGGAACGGAATTGGCATGTGGTAGGTGTTATGTTTAACTTTTTAAGAAACTGCTACATTGCTTTCCAAAGTCACTGCACCATTTTGCATTCCCATGAAAAATATATGAGAGTTCTAGTCGCTCTACAGCCTCATCCACACTTGGTACAGTTTTTAGAAGATTAGTCTTTCTAATGGGTGTGTAGTGGTCTTAAGTTACATTTCCCCAATGACTAATGATGTTAAGGATCTTTTTGTGTGAAGTGTTCAGATCTTTTGCCCATTTTCTTACTGGGTTGTCCAATGTGTTTTTTAGTGTGTCTGGGAAAGATTTGGCATTCAAATGATCCATTTCCTCAGGTTGAACATTTTGGCTCAGAAAATGATAAGCTAACCACTTTGATCTCTACCAAACTTGAGGGGACTTATACTTTCCTCTCTGTATAATAAGAATCTGTTCTGGACTGCTCACTCTGACCACCTAGTATGTTGGATGGCCCCTATCTCTATAGTTAGATCTTTCCTGCCAGGGCATGTGCTGCTTGTTACAATTTGGTGCCCTCTTTATTTCACATACCTTGTGGTAGATATTAGTATTGGAGACATGAGCACTAGAATTAGTGCAGGGGCTGTTGAAAGCCTCCTTGCAATCAATGTAGAGCGGAAGAAAGGTTTTTTGTGTGTGTGTTTTTGTTTCTATGGTTATCCTTCTAGGGAGAGAATGTCAACTTAAACAGAATATTTTCTCTAACTATCAATTAGTAAATGAGATATTGCCAGTAGAAATCTAGGGGATATGTTTTAAATAACTCATATTTACCCTTAGACTTAGAATTTTCTATTTAAAACGAGAGGCAAATTGAAAAACAATTAAGCTCTCGTTGCTCTCTCCCATGCTCAGGGTAGATTCTTTGGACTCTATAGACGGTGACATATCTCCTTACTCTAAATCTTGAATAGCTGTCTCTGAACTGAGTTGTGTGCATACTTAGACTTTGAAATCTGTACTACCTGCTAAAACAAAATACAGATAACAAAGATGGAGTCCCATCCAAAATAATAGCAGTGATCTATTTTTCACACTATTGCAGATGTGTATATGGGGGTGGTTTGTTAAAGATTTGCTCTTAACATTTTAATAATGAAGACGACTTCTGCTCTGCTCTCCCAGAGGCGGTGTATTTACTTTCCTTCTCTCTTTTACTCTCTTCATCCTCTCTTTTGTCTTCCCCAAGGCAAGAACAGTTATTTATTTAATTAGTGGGGAGAGCCTGACAATCCTAAAGCCAGGTAGGCTCAGCCTTTAGAATCCTTCCTGGACCGCCTCCCCCGAGGCATTGTGGGTTCACTGTGCTTCCAAGTTCTAATCAGTAAGTTGGCAGGTGTGTTTAGCCTCCTGCAGGCCCTGACAGGCCTCTGTTCTCTGAGAACCAGCTTCTTACCCTGTTCCTGGGTGGAAAAATCAGCGCGGCTGTTCATATTTGGTGGTTTATCTTCAATTCATGGTGGGTAGGGCAATATGGGAGGTAGGGGAGGGGCCTCAGAAAAAAGCTTTTTACTTCAAACCTAGTTTTACTGCTAATAAAATTTTGAATCAAAATGTCTTCCATCTCCTTGGGGCTGTGTTTGAGTTAGCAGAATCTGGAGGGAATTTGAGCTATGGCCTTTGAGATTCAAAAAAAGACCTTGCACTGGCTTATGTGAATGTGTGGTTCCATTCTGTTCCCTTCGTGGAAGTATGGCCCAGTTCAGAGGTTCATGGCCAGCTCTGTTTTTTGCCCCACCCGCTCTGACATGCCTTCAAAACCAGACTCCCTCTTCTCTCCCCTAGTACTTGAATATTGAGATACCTTGTAAAAAGTCTGGGTGTTACCCAAGCATTTGCTGAGACTTGCAAAAAACAAAGGAAAGCATAAGAAAAGAAAACAACAGTAAATTTTAAGGTAGAGAGGGGTGATTCGAAAACATTAAATAGTTATAATCTGATAACATGCTGTTAACTTGTATATCTACCTCAGCAATTTTTCCTGAATAATGGATAAAGGCAACTCAGGAAAAGGGTGACTTACTGGAGGAAATATTTAATGCCAACAAATCTGGTTTCTTTCTAAAGCAGATGCCTTCTGCTTTTATTTACTGAGTTAAAAACACGTATCATATTTTTATGATGTGCATTTTTCTCCTCACACTGTATATTTTTTGTGTTTAGGATCATAACCACAGTGGTTTTGCCAACCACAGTACTCTTTAGGAATTTAACCTCCATAATTGATAAAGGATTGCCATATTGCTTTTATATTGGGGGAGGGGAGGGAGTTATTAAGTTAAAAAAAGAAGACTTAAATGACCTGGTTGAAAATCATGGGCTTTCAAATTCTATTATTTATTGAAATTTCCCTCTAGATCTCAAAAAACAGATCAATAACAACCTACAACTGACGTTATCCTCAGGTTTCAACTTCCACGATTAGTAAGTCAGAGGCACAATCTGGATGACGCTATTTGAGAACTCAGTGATTTTCAATCTTATTATAAATGTGCTATCTGTAAAAATATGTGTAAAATCTTGGGTCTTAGCATTCAAACCTTCGCTGAGAACGGTAGAATAACTCTGATGTGTGAGATTTTAGAAGCCCAAGCCCTGACAGAAACTTTGGAGGCCTTTTTCAGCTCTAACATCCTAAGATAATTGCTCTGAACTTTGCAGACTGCAGCCTTTTCTCTTGAAACCTAGGAATAACTCTTCATATATTTCACTGGAATAAAAACTTTGATTTAAATAGGGTACACAGTGAAGACTTTTGCTATCAAAACAGTTCAAAAATCTTCCTAGATTTGTGAGCTTCAAACTTTGTCTCCCTTTATACCTTATTAAAAATTCTATCAGTGGGATTCTGTTTGAACAGACACAGAATGGATTCAACCCAATGTCCAGGAGTATATTCTTCCAACACTCAGCAGTATCAACAAACAAATCTGTCGCCTGTTTTGTCTAAAAAGTATGCTAGTAGCCTCTTCAATGAGTGTGTCTCAATTTTTAGAACAATATTGAATTGAGCTTTAGGCAGAATATGCCACTGTTAACCTGTTATACTGTGTTTGCATGCTTGTAATAAAATCAGTTGACAAATGAGGATTATTGACAGCTCATATTGGACATTTATTGACCTTGAACTGAGGGCTAATCTGTTCACGCTTTACATAGATCCTATATGTTGATGCTTTTACAAAGCCTGAACCTCAGTGAGCAAGAATGATTTCTTAACAGATACTTCAAATAATGCCAGATAAAATTCTGTCACCTACCAAAATTCAAAAAGAGTCATGTACCACAATGTTCATTGCAGCTCTATTTACAATAGCCCAGAGATGGAAACAACCTAAGTGCCCATCATTGGATGAATGGATAAAGAAGATGTGGTGCATATATACAATGGAATATTACTCAGCCATAAAAAGAAATGAAATTGAGCTATTTGTAATGAGGTGGATAGACCTAGAGTCTGTCATACAGAGTGAAGTAAGTCAGAAAGAGAAAGACAAATACCGTATGCTAACACATATATATGGAATTTAAGAAAAAAAAACGTCATGAAGAACCTAGGGGTAAGACAGGAATAAAGACACAGACCTACTGGAGAACAGACTTGAGGATATGGGGAGGGGGAAGGGTGAGCTGTGACAGGGCGAGAGAGAGGCATGGACATATATACACTAACAAACGTAAGGTAGATAGCTGGGGGGAAGCAGCCGCATGGCACAGGGATATCGGCTCGGTGCTTTGTGACTACCTGGAGGGGTGGGATAGGGATTGTGGGAGGGAGGGAGACGCAAGAGGGAAGAGATATGGGAACATATGTATATGTATAACTGATTCACTTTGTTATAAAGCAGAAACTAGCACACCATTGTAAAGCAATTATACCCCAATAAAGATGTTAAAAAAGAATTCTGTCACCTATAACCCTTGTGCATTTTCTTTAAATTGTCTCCCTCTTTCTAAACTTGTATTTTTTTCAATATTCTGCACAATTAGCGCTTTACAATTTTTTAGCACTTGGGATGGTGTTCTTTACAACCTCAAAGCATAAGCTTGAGCAACCTGAGAGGTAGACTCTGTCTAGGAAGATAGTTCGCTGAGATTAAAAACCACTGGTTTAGGAATTAAGAAGCCTGGCTCTGCCAAACAGCTCAATGACTGTGAACAAGTTATTTAATCTTTCTGATCGTTCATTTCCTCGTCTGTAAAATGACCCAGTCATTTTAGTCTCTATGATCCTTTCCAATTCAGAATATTTGAATATATACTGTTTTTAAATACCCTGGCATTTCTCATATAGCCCTTTCACATACATATCATTTCATCCTCAAAAGAATCATTAAATTTGATAAGGCTGGTCTTTGCAGAACAGATAGAGAAGGTGGGTAACATTTTAACTGTGATAACGAAGATTGTGGGAAATTAGGTGATTGGCAAAGATTACCTATCTGATAAATGGCAGAACTGGAACAAGAACTCTGGTCTTTTGACTCCAGCAAATGCCTGTGTAGGCCACCAAAAGATGCAAGAGAAAGCATGACTGTTTGGAATCATTAATTGTGTGCATGAATTTCTTCTCCTGGTGATACGCCCTTGAGCTACTTAAACCACACTAAACTCAAAGTAAGTAACAGAAATAAAAGTAACAAAATGAGCAGTGCTTTACTGTGATATGAATATGGAGTAATTATGAGGGATTGAAAGATAACAGCTGGGCTCTGGGTGGGTAAGTTTGAGGCTGCAATGTAGAGCAACGTTATGATTCAGTATGGCCACTCCTTACCAGAAATGTAGAGATAAGGTACAGGCGGTAGGGGAACAAAGTCATAAGGAAACACAAGGAACTGGGAAATTCTCACAGCTTAGCTAGGTAAAGTAGGAGAACACATAGACTAAAAATATTTGAAAAACAATGGCACACGAAAATCACAGTATGTATCATGCTGGAATGAACCAAGACTAGGAAAGGATGTAAACTTGTTTAGACTGCAATAAAAAAATGTTTGTGACTGCAAAATCATATGCCAAAATGTGATAGGATTTAGGAAATGCACACTGAAAAACTAAGCGGTAAAGAGAATGACGTATGGACCCTACTCCCAAATAGTTCAGAAAAAAAATGTATGGATGTAAATCGAACCAGAAAACTTTCTGCTTTCTGTTGCTCTCTGATACAATTTTTCCTGTGGGTGGAATAAAACTCCACCCAGTTCCATAAGGATATGGGAGATAGGCAAAGGTTATAGACAGAAGGTGTTAGCGATGTTTATGTCCTGGTACATGGCCCCATTCTTGAGAGGGATATGCTAAACTCCTGTCTTGCTCAAGGTTTCCCTGAAGATCAACTGAGCTAATGAAGGAGAAAGTACTTGGTAATGACAATGGAGTAATAAAAGTGAAAGCATTCCTGAACCGTGGCAATATAACTGTAATGTATACACAGTAGTTACTATTAAGCTAAAAGAAAACCAAGGTTAGCATTGGAAAAAAAATCATCAGATTGGTAGACTTGTTTTTCTGATACTATAAACGCATAATAGACAATTTAGTTGCCCTAATCCTGATAGACACAAATCCACTGCTCTTTTCTCTTCCCAATGACTCATGAAGTATATTAGTTTGCCAGGGTTGCTGTAACAAAGCATCACAAACTGGGTGGCTTACACAACAGAA
The DNA here is from genome assembly GCF_003031525.2 of Neophocaena asiaeorientalis asiaeorientalis. NCBI lineage: Eukaryota > Metazoa > Chordata > Mammalia > Artiodactyla > Phocoenidae > Neophocaena > Neophocaena asiaeorientalis. The sequence continues at coordinate 6,199,521 of NW_020174429.1, forward strand.
ATGTAATGTCTCACGTTCTTAAAGTTGGAAGCCCAAAATCAAAGTGTCAGCAGGGTTAGTTCCTTCTGTGAGGGAATGATCTGTTCTAGGCCTTTCTCCTTGACTTGTGGTTGCCTGTTTTCTCCTATGCCTCTTCACCTAGTATTTTTCTACAAGTGTCTGTGCCCAAATTCCCTCTTCTTGTAAGGACACCAGTCATATTGGGCTAAGGTCCACTCTAGTGGCCTCATTTTGACTTGATCACTTCTGTAAAAACCTACTCTCCAAATAAGGCCACATCTGAGGTACTGGGGGTTTAGACTTCAACATATGAATTTGGGGGCAAAACAATTCAACCCATAGCATGAAGAATGGTTTCTTTTGTGAATGTAGGTCCTTTTCTTAAAGACCAAATTCTTTGATGATCCAATGGGTTCAGTGAGAGATGGTTCTCCCTTCTTTACTTTCTTAGTTTCAAGGCATGTCTCATTTCCACTGCTGAATCTGTCTCATTGAAATGGGGAAGAAGAGATAGGCTTGCCCTCCACAATAGTGCAAAGAATTGGCAGTGAATTCAAAGACCTACCAGGTGGTATTCCAGGCATACCCAATGGGGTGTTCCAGTTTTTCAGTATACAAATCTTTCCCCAAGAATTTAGTAATAATAGGTGAGAACCCACCTTACTACTTTCTGCGAGAATGTACAAAAAATATTTTTATAATGAACACATCAGTGACAGAACACTTACAAAGACCAGATACCAATATGTTCTGTTGGAGAGCACACTTTTTTTTATTTTTTGCGGTACGCGGGCCTCTCACTGTTGTGGCCTCTCCCGTTGCGGAGCATAGGCTCCGGACGCACAGGCTCAGCGGCCATGGCTCACGGGCCCAGCCTCTTCACGGCATGTGGGATCTTCCCGGACCGGGGCACGAACCCGTGTCCCCTGCATTGGCAGGCGGACTCTCAACCACTGCGCCACCAGGGAAGCCCGGAGAGCACACTTTTTAAGACACATGAGGCATTGAAAAAGCCTTTTTTGTGTGTGTGGCCAGAATATCTATAAATCTGAGAATTATCCTATTCATTTATTTTTAACCATTAAACTAAATTTTTTTTCTGTTTTAATAAAAGCATTTCAGCTAGAATATTCATTGCAGCAGCCAGCCTTTTCCATTGTTCCCTGAGTGCACCCCCAAAGTTTAAAATATAGTCCTCATTTTCATTTGTCATGTACTAACACGTGCTCTACACCTTAACTGCAGGCAATTACTGAAAATGTCTTTGATGCAGTAAGACAAGCTGTACCTAATTCTCCTCTTCTGACTCTGCATAGTTCAAGGATAAACTCTGGAAGTAAAAGGGGAAAAAAAAGGAAACCCCCAATCCTTTTTATGAAACCTTCCCTCAGTTTTTATTCAAACAGTGACCAGTTGACTTCTCCTGCTACCAACAATTGCTAAATAGTGGTGAAAGCTGTGTAAGAAACTATCAGTGAAGCATACCTGAGAAGCTCTGAAATAATCCCTAAAGACTGGAAAATGTGCTGTAGGCTTTGTGTGCAGCAGTGTGTGAGAGTAGAGGCCTGAAACTGAAATCCTCAGTTACCTTTTGCAGTAGTCCGATGTCCAGCCCATGTACTTGTTTATTTTTGAATGCCTTTCCACTGTGTAGGAGCTGAAAGTGTACCTGTTGGGCTTAAACCAACAGTAAGCACTGGTGGTGACAATCACTGAACCCCAGCTGAGTTGAATTATTGGTACAACGAATATAATGAGAAGGAAAGAATCTAGCGTTTCCTGAACCCTTACTTGGTGATGAGGTCAGTGCTTGGCCAACTTTAATGCGTGTACGAATCACCCAGAGCATCTTCTTCGCAAACATATTCAGATTCAGCAGGTCTGGGGCAGGGCCTGAGATTCTGCATTTTTAACAAATTCTCAGTGACTACTAGCTTCTGGTCCCCAGACCACAGTTTGTGTAGCAAAAGCCTAGATCCTTCATATTTAATACAATAAATTTGAGAGATAGATATTATTATTTTTTTAAAAGCAGACATTGAAGGAGAGATTAGAAAATTCATAAATGAGGAAAACTGTAATTTGACTTATAGCAAAGTTCCTATTCTTTCCAGTACTCTAATAGCATCCAGTAAGAGCAACAAATGCTTTATTTTATTTTTAAAAGTTTGTGTCTCAAGTATGCCTGGTCACCTGTAACGTTTGTCTAAATTTCTGATCCTCAGGCCCCACCCCAATCTATTAAATTGAAGTTGCTAGATGGCGTGTCTAGGAAACGGTATTTTAAACTGGTACCTAGCTGATTCTTGTGATCAGGAAAGTTTAGGAAACAATGATTACCTAGGTGATACTGTAGTTTTGGAATTGAAATGAGGAACTTTGGTGTTCTAGCTTTATTCAAGAGTTTGAGCAGAACATTACCTGCTCAGAACCTTTAATGCATTTCAACTTCACTGAGAAGGGCTGCTGGGGCACCGGAATGAAACTTGTCGGCTTCATGACGTAAGGGATATGTTTAAACCTGTATCTTATAACAGGGTTGTAAAGTACAGTATCTAATTATGCCACTCTTAATTGTAAGGTGAAAACAACAACAGCCACAAAGTTTTCTTTCCCTCTTTATCAGGTAAATGATCTTTGCTACCAATCCAGTTACAATCGGTATTCTAGAATAGAAGCTCATTGGAATAATTTTTCCCGTGTCCAAGCTACATAATTAACTTTTTTAGTAGAAATCTCAATGCGATTAAAGTAAGGTTGGTTATTTATCTCTGCTTTGAAAAGTTTACTTTGCACCAAGGAGATTACCCATAAATTTTTCACTATAGTTCTGAACAGGAAATGAAGGGCCAAAGTAGACTTTTTAAAGTAAACATTGAGTTACTTCTTTTAGATCACTGATACTTTTTCTGGCTTTTAAAAAACACGCTTAATGTACTATATGTGGATCTTGGTATTTAGGATCTTGGTATAGTTAAGTTAATGTACTTAAATATAATTTATTAGCTTGATACATTCTGTTATTAATGGAACCTAATAACTTAATAACTAGAAGACCTTGAATTTCTTATATATTTCTATATTTTTAAGAAAATCTAATTATATATGACCAATTTTCAAATGAAATATCACATTTCCTTTTAAAATTAACAGGGTATTTCAAATATGTCAAAAGACTTGTATACCGAAATCTCACTATGACACAATTCACTAAGGGTGGAATTTGCTGCAGGGAAGTTCAACCAATATAAATATTAGTCATTTGGAGACGCTCAACTTGAATTTCAAACCTAGATTGGGCCAGTTAAGGAGTTTTTCTGAGCCTCCATTTCCTCATCTGTAAAATAGGGACATTTCCTTGCTGAGTTATGTATTAGACTAGAGGTAGACGAATGGTCAAGCATGTGGTAGGTGATTAATGAATGGTAATAATAAAACAGGGCATCATTGCTGAACTGCTGAAAGGACTTCTTTTTACTGATTATCACTTTTATAGTAATCTCAGAGAATGAATTCCATCATTACCTGTTTAGCAAAGTTCCTGCGTATGTACTTCCTCCATTGGATTACAATGAAGTCACATGATATCTACATTATACTTATTCAAATTCAATTACATGCACTTGACATGAAAGAGAAAACATGGAAAGAGGGGGATAATCCCCCAGTTTATAATTGTCTAGGCAATTCAGCCCAATATTCCACTCAATGAGCATAAATATTCTAGTGTAAATGTAAAATGAGAAATGTGAATCTTTCTCTCCATTGGTTTTGCTTCCATTGGTTCATGCCTCTCAAAGCGTGAACACTTCACTGTCCAAAGTATAACTCTAGGATCTTGACATATACATTTCTGTACAAAATATTCCTAAAGTGCAGGCCAACAACTGCATTTTATCTGCTGCTAACTGAAGAAAGAATGCTCTCTGTGTCAAAGCCGGAGGGAAAACTGGCTCTATTGGAACTATTGAGAAATACTGTGTCTCTCTTTGAAGTAACAACTTCCTGAGGAGTTTTCCAATGCAATGTTTAAAAATGTCTTATTTTGAAATAATTTTAGACACAGAAGTTACAAAAGTAGTTCAGAAAGTTATTGTCTATCCTTCAACCAGTTTCTCTGTGTTAACAACTTTCATCACCGTAGTCTAATTATCAAAAGCAGGAGATAAAAGCCTCATACTACTGAAAATGGACACTGTTGTTCATGGTGTCCATAAATTGTTAATGTGGCTACATTGAGAACACAGGTTTTGCTTCTATCACTGTAATTTTATTGCAGTGGTGACAATGAGACCTGCAACATTTTTTTTTTTTTTTTTGGCTAGGCTCATGAGTAAAAATTGGATATAACAAGGCTTTTCAGTACTAGAAAAGATGAAGGAATAAATAGCAACGTACTCTCGCTATATTTAACTTCCAGGGTCCTAAAGTAAATCGCTCGAGGAAATTGGATCCCAAAGATTACAGGTGGGGAATTTTGAAGTGTGCCCATATTCCACGGGAGATCAAAGAAGCCCAACTAAAAGAATTGTGGGCTGACTCACATGACAACTTCTTTTTTGAAAGGGCTATTTTATCTCGAAGATTATGAGTTTGGAGGAACTAAGGTGATTGGCAGTGGAAAGAATCAGAACATGTGAAATTCCTTAAAAACTTACTGACTTAATTTTGTCTATGTTACACATAATTTTAAAAAAGAACGCTTTACACTTTGTGCAGAAAAAAAAAATCGGGAGATAAACATGTGTACAAAAACTCTTAACCAAACTACAAAGCTTATTCGAATTTTGCCACATTTTCTCCAATGTCCCTTTTCTGTCCCAGAATCTGATCCAGGCTCCTACCTTTCATTTATTTGTTCCATTTTCTTAGTCTCCTCCAAACTGTGACGATTTCTCATTTTTCTTATCTTTCATGACTTTCCTCTGACTCCAGGAAGATAAAGAAAAGTAAATCAAGTCATTTTTAAGAATGTCTGAAGTAGGTATCGATTTCTTAGCTAAAAGATCCTGTGTAAATCCCAAACCAGGATATTTTCTACAGAGGAGTATTTATCAGTTTGTCATTACACAAGTGAATGTACCAGGTGCCATTTACTGGAATGAATATAACAACCTGAGTGACAACAAAAGTAACAAACTGTTCTTGCTTTTGGATACTATTTTAGAGTCAGAGCCATTTCAGGCACTGGTGAAAGAATCTGTTAATGGTTCTCCATTTCTAACTCCTCAGATGGATTGGACATTCAGCAATCTTGACTTTAGGTGCTTGATTTCTCAATGATCTTTCTGGGGCTTCCCTGCTGGTGCAGTGGATAAGAATCCGCCTGCCAATGCAGGGGACATGGGTTCGAGCCCTGATCTGGGAAGATCCCACATGCTGCGGAGCAACTAAGCCCGCGAGCCACAACTACCAAGCCCGTGCGCGCGCCTAGAGGCCGTTTTCTGCAACAAGAGAAGCCCCCACAATGAAAAGCCTGTGCACCGCAACGAAGAGTAGCCCCCGCTGGCTGCAGCTAGAGAAAGACCGCGCGCAGCAACAAAGACCCAATGCAGCCAAAAATAAATTAAAATAAAATAAATAAATTTATTTAAAAAATAATCTTTCTGACTTTATTTAAAAGAAAAATGAGGTAAAATGTATAGATAAGTAAGAATCACCTCATGCAGAAACTTTCTAAGCAGTGATCATTTTAACAGCAGTAATTATCTGTTTGGTGCTAGTATATGCAAAAATATCCTTCAATTATAAACATTAAATGGGCATGAGAGCATCTTTTAGGGAATTTAAAGTATGGTAACAGAAATGGAAAATAATGGTTGAGACCTCAGAGGTTTAAAAGTTTTGTAAACAGAATTCAAAGATTAGTAGTCATCGATCTATATATATATTAACTAATAAAAAGATTTTTCATTGCACTTTTAGATATCAGTAGCAACATATAAGACTTTTTTCCTCAATCTTAGTGAGGTATAATTGCAAATAAAAGCTGTATATATTTAGGTTGTAAAACGTGATAATTTAATAAACACACACATAAAATGATTACCACAATAAAGTTAATTAACACATCTATCACCTCACAGAGGTGTGTGTGTGTGTGTGTGTGTGTGTGTGTGTGTGTGTGATGAGTCTGGAGGACTTTCTGTTTTCAGTTTTTTGTTCTTTTAGTCTAAGATTTGAAAAAATATTGTGGTTTGTTTAGAGCCTGATTTGTGATTACCTATTTTTTTAAGTAAACTTTTAATTTTAGAGTACATTTTGTTTACAGAAACATTGCAAAGATAATCAAGAGCGTTCTTACATAACCCTCGCCAATTTCTGCTGTTGTTAACATCTAACACTACCATGGTACTTTGGTTAAAACTAAGAAACCAGCATAGACACTTGTCTTAAACTTGTGACTTTATTTAGATTTCCCCAGTTTTCCCATTAATATCCTCTTTCTGTTCTGGAATCCAATCCAGGGGGCCACATTGCATTTAGTGGTCACGTTTTCTTAGTCTTTGCCAACCGGTGACACTTCCTTTTATCTTGTCTTTAGTGATCTTGCCACTTCTGATAGAAACTGGTTAACTGTTCTGTAAAACACCCTCAGTTTGGGTTTGTCTGAGGTTTCCTTATGATTACATTGAGGTGATACATTTTTTGGCAAGAATTCCACAGAAGTGATGCTGTGCCTTTCTGAGCGCATCCTATCAGGGATGTATGATATCCACATGTTAGTTTGGTTAAGTAGTGACTGCCAGGTGTCTCCACTGTAAGTTTACTATCCCTCCCTTTCCATCTTCTATTCTTTGGAAGCAAATCACTGTCTAGCCCACCTGCAAGAGGGACAAGAATAAGCTCCACCTCCTGGAGGGGGGCTTATCTCCATATGTTATTTGGAATTCTTCTACAAGGAAGATTTGTCTACACAGGACTTCTAAAATCTAACATTACTAAATTATCCAATTGATGTTGAAATAACACTATTCATTTATTGCACACGTTTTGGGTAGATACCAATAAAGTACAAGGCATGCTAGGCCCCTAACCTAATATATCCTAGTAGGAGAGAGAGATTAAAAACAAGTAAACAGCAAATGAAAAAATTACACATCGGGATAAGTGTTACACATGATACTCAGTGTGTCACGAGACAATGTGGTAATTCTGAGGTAGGTCACCTGAGAGAGTGCGGTTTGGAAAAGTCAGAGGTGTTGACATTTGAATTGAGAACTGGAGAAAGAGAACAAGCCCATTCTACAAACCTTTCAAATGATAGAATGGTCTGGAGGCAGGAAATTGTCCTATGACGTTTCATTTCACGTGTCAACTTGACTGGGCCACAGGGTGCCTGGGTATTCTGAGTGTGCCTTTGAGGATGTGTCTGCGTGAGATTTACGTTCCAATGGGTAGACTGAGCAAAGCAGATGTGGATGAGCCTTATCCAATCTGTTGAAGGCCTGAACAGAAGCAAAAGGCTGAATGAGGGAGAATTTGCTCTCTCTGCCTGACTGTGTTAGAGCTGGGATATCGGTCTTCTCTTGTTTTCAGAAAAGGACTTGAAGTGGAATTTACACCATTGGCTCTCCCCGTTCTTGGGCCTTGGGGCTTAGACTGGAGCCATATCATCAGTTCTCCTGGGTCTCCAGCTTGCTGACTTCAGACTAACATATGTCCCCAGAGCAGAAAGGGGGCTGGGGTGGCCCAAGTACAAGAGAAAAACATAAACTGCTATGAGAAGAAGCAGGGACAGGGAGGAAGAATGATAAACTTCTATGAAGCCTGCCCCAGTGCCGTCTTGAGGACCATGTGAGAAAGGGGTTTGAATTTTGCTCTAAAGGTTGTGGGAAGCCTTTCAAAGATTTCATTCTAGGGCCCACAAATGGTAAAGGGCAGACGCTCTGAGGCCAGCGCTGTAGGCTGAGCTGGAGATGTCTGTGTGTGGCCTGTGCTGTGTCAGCCTGGATGCAGAGAATTGAAGGGGTTCCAGAGAATGTTTGGAGGCAGAAATGACAGGTCCCCTGTATCATGGTGCTCTCTCAAGCGGTTTTTATTAATTTTAAAAAGATAAAGATAACATTCTTACAGAATTTTAGGAGGTTAGATTTGTCCTAGGGAAGGGTGGGATCAAATTCCTGAGGAAGAGCACAGAGATATACGTACAAGGATGTTCACTGCAGCAAAAAATCAGAAAGAAGTGTCCATGAATGTGGAATTGGTAAAACAGAACATCCGTTAAAAAAGAACACAGTAGATTTTTGTGCATGGAAAAGAAATGATGTTCGAGAGATACTAAGTGAAAAAGCATGGTAGAGAAGCATCTGCATAATACGATCCCACTGATGTTAATTAGAAGTGATTATCACTATGTCTACTCTATATTAAATATTATAAGAAAAAGTCTGATGAAGTGTATCAATATATGTTAACAGCGGTTAACTCTGTTGACAGTGGTCATGTCACGGTGCAGTGGAGATTATGAGGGATTTTTACATTATACCTTATACCTTTCTGTCTTACTAGAATATCTTAAAAAATGGATGAGAAAAAAATTTTTTTTTATTTAGACGTGGAATTTTCCTTCCTTTCCATATAACTTATCTAATTAAAATATTCATCTTGGTAGTTACCACAAAAAAGTAACATAGAAAATTGTATTTACATTTTGGGACCAAAATACAAATGAAGAGCAAGGTAATACCTTGCTTCTTTCCCTCCCACTTCCCGGAACGAAAGAAAAAGCCCCAAAGAAACTGCTCATTACATCAAGGATCACAAAGGGTTAATTTGTAATCTGGTGATTTGTATGTAGTGTAGCACGGGAAAAAAAAAAAATTGCACAAGTTTTCACAAATGAGACCGAAGGTTCAACATCATCCTGTGTATGCTCTGCATCCATTTCAATAACCCAGGAGAGGCGGCTGTTTAGAAACTCAGTTTTTCTTCTTCCCTCTTCTCACCAAGTCACATCCCTGATGCAGACACTCTTGGAGGGGAAAGGGGAAAATAATTTTTTTAAACCAGAGACACAAGCAGTACTTTTAGGATTAATAGGTACTTTAATGAAGTCTTTGAATCAGCTTTAAGAAATAAGTCCTATAAATATAATTTTCCTTTATAAAGATTATGGATTATACACAAACCAGGAAAATGGAGAATATTATTAATTAAGTTGAAATTATTAATATTTCCAAAATGGTGTTGAAAACATATTTATTCATTTCCTTCAAGTAACATCAAAAACAAATAAGTGTACAAAGATTTTCCTATGTCATTTATTTAGGCAATGGTTTTTGTGGTTTAGTAAAGAAAGAGAAACAAGTTTATTTGTGAAATAAAACTAAAGCTTTCTTTTTAAGTTGTGCTTTATGAAAAGACTATTAATGCTTGGTTATCTCTGAGCACCAGATTATGGATTATTATGGATGATACCATTTTCTTTTTACCTCCTTTCTATATTTTCCAAATTCTCCATAATAATCACAAATCACTTTTGCAATTAAAAAAAGTTTCATTAAAGTTAGGTGTCTATAAATGTAACAGTGTATCTGATCAATGTCAATCTGCTTGCACTTTCTATATGGCATCAAGTAGTTCTCTTTTTCTCAAAGACGGAAGTTTGCAGACCTTATTTACAAACTGGGACCAAATGACTTTTATCGTGATCACGTTGGTCCTTACCTCTCTCTCTATCCAAAATGACAAGGCAATATCTATTGAGCACACCCTGACAAGCAACTTTTTAAAGGTCATTACTAAAATGACTATGCAGGCCTTTCATCGAATTCTACAGAACCACAAAGAAAGGTCAAAGCAAAGAGAAGCTGACTGTTAGAAAAACTCCAGCCTCTTACACCTTCTCTTAGCCACAGTCACATGGTATGCAGCAAATATTTTTAGGTTACACTGAGAAAGCTTGAAACTGCTGCTTTGGTGTGCAATGTGCAAAAAAAAAAAAGAGAGAGAGAAGAGGGTTTTTTCGTGACAATTGAAAATTTTATGCAAAGGGTGTGAGATCCTTGGATGAGCGTTATTTAGTAAATACTGCACGACATGCACATTGTACAACTGCGTAAAATAATTCTACTTTGCTTTCAACCACCTGAAGCCTTTCTGTGCTTTCTGGTTTCAGCTTCTAAGCCGTGTAAATTATTTCTGACTCGTTAGCCTTTCACCCTGGGGGCAACTCACAAGCTTCATAAAAGTGTGAATATTTTTCTGAAATCTCTTTTCCAGCCAATGAATTCATTTGCATTTTAGCCTCAGAATGTAAATCCCCATGGTGAAAAGCAACTAAATAATACTTGTCTCCCTCTCTTATATCTTCCCTTCTCTAAAACTGTCCTATTCATAATTAAAAGCACATAACCAAAGACCAATTCTACTTTATTAGTTTACAGCTGGGGACCATAAGCTGAGGAGGGAGTTGGCAGCAGCAGGATGATACAAACACTACTAGGCCAGAGTTCCCCAAGCTTGGCCCAACTGACACTTTAGACTGATAATTCTTTATTGTAAAGGGCTGTCCTGTGTATTGTAGCATGTTCAACAATATCCCTGGCCTCTACCCAATAGATGCCAGTAATCAGAGCTGCAACTCCCCAGATGTGAACACCAAGAGTGCCTCCAAAATATTGCCAAATACCTTCTAGGGGACAAAATCGTTGTCCGCAATTGAGAACCACTGTACTAGATCAAAGACTACAGAAAGACTACAACAGGCCCTCTGTTCTCACCAATACAAATTGTTCCTTTGACCCCACGGCCAACCTCTATTTACCTAGCCACCACCAACATAAAATACAGATACTCATAAACGCCCTCACACTCTTCATCTCAAAGCCCTTGAAGAACACCATCTAGAGTTCTCCTGCTGAATAATATGTGGCCAATTTGTCTAGGAGGAGATAAGCAGACGCTGGTAACTTTCCCAGCCTTCCCTGACATGGCCGGTCACGCTTGTCACTTTTTTTTTTTTTTGGCTGGGTTGGGTCTTCGTTGCTGAGGGCGGGCTTTCTCTAGTTGTGGTGAGCAGGGACTACTCTGAGCTGCGGTGCGCGGGCTTCTCATCGCGGTGGCTTCTCTTGTTGGGGAGCACAGGCCCTAGGCACGCAGGCTTTGGTAGTTGTGGCACACAGGCTCAGTAGTTGTGGCTCGTGGGCTCTAGAATGCAGGCTCAGTAGTTGTGGCACACGGGCTTAGTTGCTCCGTGGCATGTGGGATCTTCCCAGACCAGGGCTCGAACCCATGTCCCCTGCATTGGCAGGCGGATTCTTAACCACTTAACCAGGGAAGTCCTGTTTGTCACTTTTCAGGTATGTAAGCTCATAATGTCTTGACTTCTGAAGCTCATGAATGCCCCCAGTTTCTTTATCCATTACCTACACTGCAAACCCATGCTCCCCCATCAATATTGTTTCAACCTAATTTCCTTTAATTAAATGTTTATTCTGCCTTGCAATTGTTCTTCTCATTTGGCACTTAAGTACGCAGTTATGATCCAGGCTCAAAATATTTATTTCCTGAAATTATCCTAGATTTAGAGCCAATTAATTAAAACTGAGGGATGGGATTTACAGATTAAAAAAATAAACACTTTCCCTAATTCATCCCACTACAAAGCAACACATATTAGCTCAAATAAATTTTATTTTTATGCCTCCGAATATATCCAAGTTGTCGTGATTTTTTTTTAATGAGGCAGATGATTCAAAATTCTTTTACTGATAATGAATTGATATGAAACTGAATTTGAATTTACTTAGTTGCAACTTCACTTCTCACTTTAAACAACTCTTTCTCAGTGATTGTCAGTACATAAAAAGCCCCTTTGCTTATAAACAATGCAGCTCTAATACATAACAGGGCCTTGCTTATTCTTGATGCCACGCTTCTGCACATACATGAATAACACTAAAAATATATTTACGCACTTAGTGGAAACAGCCATACAAGAGTAACTGTAGGATTCCCTTTATATGAAATTCTAGATAATGCAAACTACAACGGCTACCTGAAGATGGCAAGTTGGGTAGGGTTGGAAGAGAGAGAATACAAACGGGGCAAGGAAGCACCAAGGAAAATGGGCAGAGGGAGTGGTTTCCTCTGTGGAAGAAACATTCTTTTTTTTTTTAAACATCTTTATTGGAGTATAATTGCTTTTAATTGCTGTATAAGAAAGTGAATCAGCTATATGTGTACTTATATCCCCACATCCCCTCCCTCTTGCGTCTCCCTCCCGCCCTCCCTATCCCACCCCTCTAGGTGGTCACAAAGCACCGAGCTGATCTCCCTGTGCTATGTGGCTGCTTCCTACTAACTATCTATTTCACATTTGGTAGTGTATATATGTCAATGCCACTCTCTCACTTCCTCCCAGCTTACCCTTCCCCCTCCCCGTGTCCTTAAGTCCATTCTCTATGTCTCTGTCTTTATTCCTGTCTCGCCCCTAGGGTCTTCAGAACCTTTTTTTTTTTTTTAGATTCCATATATATATGTGTTAGCATAGGGTATTTGTTTTTCTTTCTGACTTACTTCACTCTGTATGATAGATTCTAGGTGCATCCACCTCACTACAAATAATTTAATTTTGTTTCTTTTTATGGCTGAGTAATGTTCCATTATATATACGTGCCACATCTTCTTTATCCATTCATCTGTTGATGGACACTTAGGTTGTTTCCATGTCCTGGCTATTGTAAATAGTGCTGCAATGAACATTGTGGTACATGACTCTTTTTGAGTTACGGTTTTCTCAGGGTATATGCCCAGTAGTTGGATTGCTGGGTCGTCTGGTAGTTCTATTTTTAGTTTTTTAGGGAACCTCCATATTGTTCTCCATAGTGGCTGTATCAATTTACATTCCCACCAACAGTGTAGGAGGGTTCCCTTTTCTTGTGGAAGAAACATTCTTAATGAATTCTTCTCTATGGAAAACTCTGGAAAGTAGATTTACCATTACTAGATTCATAATCTTGAGTAAGCGTCTTAGTCTCTGCTGGCCTGTTTCATCTTTGGTAAAATAAGAATGATGATACCTACCCTCTAAGGCATATTGAATGACATAATCTGTTTTAAGCTCTTAGGGCTGTGCCTGACATACAGGTGTTTTGTAAGTGTTCTTTTCTATGCCACTTCCCTCCTCTGTTCCCAGCACTGGCTAATAATTTGTGAGGTCCAGTGCAACATGGAAATGAGGGCTCCCTTGTTCAAAAATTATTAAGAATTTCAAGACAGCAACAGGAGAACATTAAATCAAGTGAGGGGCCCTTCTAAGTGCAGAGCTACAAAGCCAGCCTGGCTTGCTCCCCTATGGTTGCAAGGTTCCATTTGTCTATTCTTCTACTAAATTTAAAGTCACTCTTCATTTTGACAATTGACAGGGAAATAAATTCAATTAAAGAGGGCTTATGTGTGTTGTTTTTCAATGCTGGTTCACTTTTAGTCAAGCTGTTGAGTGTTAGTGACCCTAGGGCTCTTATAAAGGAACTGTTTTAATCTGCCATGGTATTTCCCTGGTTTGTATCATTCTCAACATGGAGGAATTGAAACAAAATACCTTAGTTGTCTACAAGTAATTGGACCCTTGATGATAGCCAAAGAGGCACTTAATTCAAAAGTACTTTATCTAGACTTAGCAAATAGCAATCGCAAAGAACGCAGGATAGCTTTAAATTGGTGTCTTAGATCCCATACTGGAGAGTTTGAAGGAACTGGTCCAGATGTCTAAGAGTAAAATACCCAGAGAGGAAGACCTGGTCTCCAAACCACTGAGCCCCAGCTCTGCCTGTTATTCCTTCTTTATGGATGCATCAGCATGTCCTTTAATGGGTTTCTCAAAGTTTTCACAACCTATTTATGAAAGAATCCTGTAAAAAAAATCAAAATAATTGTGTGAATATATATATATATATATATATATATATTCATTCACACACACGTGCACAGAAATTTCCAAATTTTCTGTTGGAAGAAACACACACAGGCACAAAAGGCATCTTAACAGAAAGCAAAGAGAATGAACATTTATTGAGCACCTTCTAAGCTTCCATGTCCCAGGTGTTTTATATTCATTGGAATATTAAAGCGTATGTTAGTTTTCATTCGTTCATTTAATCCCAATACACTCAAGACCTTTTTTTTTTTTTTTTTTTAAACAGTGGAGAAGCAGGTGCTCAGAGCAGTTATTTAACCTGCCCAAAGTCACAGTTAGCAAGTTGGAGGGTCTGGATTGTATCAAAATCCTATTCAGTTTAAATGATTAAAAATTCAGGGGTCCAATCTGTCACAGTATCTTTGAATCAAACACCAAACAAACAAAATGCAAACTTTACCATACTTGCTAATCATATTAGTTTACATGGTCGCCTTGCTGTCACCATAATTTCCATCCTTTCCCCCAACTCCATCAGCATAAATCATTCAGCGTCTAAGGGTTAGCAACTCTGCTAACAGTTATCAGGAGAACAGGCTGGCTTCTAAGTAAAGATAAACAGTTAAAATTTGTGGTGTGGGACTCACTCCGAAGACCTTAAGAAAAAAATGAGCTGTTTGGTAAGGCAATCTCTCATTCACTGCTGGGCGGGAGGGAACCCCCGCACGCTGGTCTGGAGGATTCCCAGCCGGCGAGTCCTTCGGAGGAGCCCGCGCAGGCGCCAGCCCGGAGCGGCTTCCCTGGAGACCGGGCGGAAGCGGTCGGAAGCCGCCCTGCGGTTGGCCGCTGGGGCGGGACGCAGAAGCAGGGGGTGGAGCCTGAGGAAGAAGGCGACCACGACGAGGAAGAGGACGCGGCTCTGGGCATGGAGCGGGCCGAGGCGTGGGCAGCCGGCAGCTCGCCGGGTGCGCTGGAGCCTGAGGAGCCCGGCGGCCTCCCTTGGTGTAAATGAGCAGCGCGGGGCGGGAGGACTCCCGGGACAGTGGCGGCGGCTGTTGGGCTGCGACCGTCCCGCCCGGCTCGGGTCCTTTCGTCTTCCGGGCTCCGCTGAGAGAGCTGCCCTTCGCTGCCCGGTGTTTTGAGGCCAAGATCCCGAGAGGGATTTTTTGACCAGTAGGAGTAGGGTGGGCGCGTCAGTTGGTTAATCGAGGTTGCATTTGTAATCCCTGAAACAGCCCAGTGAAAGCGGAAGAGTCCCCGGCCGCCTAAAGGTTGCAGTAGCGGGGGAACTTGTCGACCGTTTGGCAAAGGTTGGGTCCCCGGCTCAGCGCAGACGGGAAGGGACGGCGCAGCTCGGAACCGGGGACGAGGCACGTCTGCAGTGGCCGCCTCTCCGGTGACCCATTTCCAGCCTCTGGACCCTACTTTGCAGCGCGCCAATCCCCGGGCCTGGGGCCAAGGCTCTCCTTCCCTGCCTCCTAGACCCCCGCCCCCTTTTTTAAAAACTTAAATTTTGTAATAATTTTAGATTTACAGAGAGATGCACAGATAGCTTTTCCTAACTTTAATATCTTACATCACCGTGACACATTTGTCAAAACTAAGAAAGTAACAGTGGCATACTATTAATGAAAGGACAAGCTTTATTCAGATTTTACCAGTTTTTTTCCACTTAATTTTTTTCTGTTCCGGGCTCCAAACCAGAAAACCACATTGCATTTAGCCTGCCTTGTTTTTAACTGGTGTTAAGAGCTGGAATCTCCTCTGTCTTATCCCTCTGCCCCTTCCCTCAAGACCTGAACCACTTTTAAAATCCAGGAAATATTTACTCTGTCTTGCAATTTAGCAAGTATTCATTGGTAGTCTATTATATGCCGGGCTCTGTTTTAGGTATTGGGTATTCAGCATTGAACCAGCTAATCTTGATCTCATATGGGAGCTAGATGTAGTCCATCGGGACCCATAGGTTCTGTCTTGTGCTGCTTTGTATTTCAGATTATTTTTTTAATTTAAGGACATGCCACTTAGAATACTTTATAAGTTGGTTGAAAGATCAGTGTTTAAACTTTTCTGCCCCTTGCAACTTTCTCTAAATTTTCCCATAAACTTCCAAGTCCTAGGATTACCTCTTGCAATCTTCCATTATGGATAAATTTTTTTCCTTAAATGTATTACTATCCTGAGAAAAACATAGTATACAAAGAAATAGTAAGTAAACAGGACTGAAGACTCTACTGTGGGTGGAGTTTCTCTCATGTCTTTGTTATTTTTAGATGCTTTGACACATGTGATAAATCCAGGAAAAAAACTTTAAAAATCACTCTGCATTCTTCTTTCTCAGTTGCCGTGTTTTAAGGGGCTGGCAGTTGCTCAGAGGCGATAAGTTGCCTGAATGTATTTTTATGTTTCTTTGCATATTGTGCCACAGTCCATGATCAAGTGGTGCCAGCAGGAAGTTCTTCATCTAGAGTCATAGTACACGTGGATCTGGATTGCTTTTACGCACAAGTAGAAATGATCTCACATCCAGAACTAAAGGGCAAACCTTTAGGTAATTCTGGAGTTTGATACTATTTTCTTTGTATAATAGGATTCGTTATTTATTATGTTTCTTATATTATGATTTATTAACCATATTAATAAATGTTGGAAGCAGTTCTGTGATGCTTTATAGGCAGTAATCTTTGCTTCACTACAGGTGTAAACTTTATAATCGTTTAATAAATGGTGAATATGATACAAGTAGTATAGTTAACCAAACGGATGAACAGAGAGACCATGATAAACTTTTAGTCTTTTTCTCAATGTTTGAAATTTTACAACCGTCTTATCTCAAGAACAATCTCTTTTATTAATTTTAATGGAAGTTGTCATCTATTCTCTCACTTTTGAAATTAACTCTTGAGTTGTGTAACATTCGACAAAATAGTTGGATTTTGAACAGAACCCAAAATGTTAAGGCATACAGTACAAATTTTCCATAAAATCATAAGTATCTTTAAAAGGCAAAGAGAAATTTTACATTGGGGATCTAATTACTATTATGTTGGCTTTTTAAAAAAAACTTTCTTTTTTTTATTATATCTTAAATTGGGAAAGTAATTTAAATTTCTAAAAATTTATTTTATGCATGTAGTAAGGATTTATCTTTTAGTAAAAGCATAAAGAGCAATTTTGGTTCACATGCCGCTTCCCTCTGGTGTCTATTTTGGTTTTGATAAGTCCCCAGTTCAACTCAGCCTAGTTGATTTACTAAGGAACAGAGGGATGACTGATGTCTAGTTTTTGGTATGCCAAGGTCAGTCTAGGATCTTTAAAATTAAGGCTGTCAAGGAGTTAGGATTAGGGGACCTCAATTTTCTTCTGAAGGCATTTCTAACTAGTAGCATGGTAACAAGATGTTCTGTAAGTAATGATTAGTAAAAAGATATTGTGTAATTAAGATGCAGGAATGAATGATTACCAGGAAGTGAGGGATATAATGCTGAAAGTTTCTAGGAGAAAGTAGCATAGTCTTCCATTTGTACTCAGCAAATATATGACTACTTAACTTGGGTTGGTGACATAATGGTGAGTCCATTAATCCTGCATTAAAAGACTACTTTTTTAGTTAAGGAAGTTACTAATCTGATTTTTACATAGATCACTGGTGAATCATAAATTATTACTTTTGACCCAGTGCTTCTATTTTTGGGCATAATCTGGTATATCAAAAATACACGAAATAATGTTTCTTTGCCTTGTTTATAGTATCAACACTTTAGAAACAAAATGTCTTACATTAGGGGAATGGACATAACCTTTTTTTCCCCATCTACATATTTGTGTTTTACATATTTTAGATGAACATTACTTTAATAGTGGTAAACAAGTAGTCAACTTGTGTAAAGAGAAAAGCAAATAATTTTAGCAATTTTAAGCTACCGGAAAACTAGAATTTTTAAACAGTCTGTAGATGATCATAACTTAATCATTTTGATAAGGAGGGGGCTCATAATGCCACCTCACTCTCTATAATCTTTTCTAAAGATTACTATGAAGAACAGTTCAATAATTAGAACACTGATTGGGGGAGATCCCTAGTAATTGCTGTAGATTGGCACTTGTAACAGAACATTGCTTTATATTCATTGGAAAGTTACTCAGAAGACAAGTTAGGTTTTCTAGCAGCAACATGTAGTTAATTGTACTCAGTTATTTTCATCTGCTTTATTTTTTGGTAAAACATGGCCTGGAGTTATATATAAAGTTATATAGAGTTAATTCTTTGGTTTTGTATTGTTTGAAAAAAATCCTCGAAGGATTTTATTTGTATCTTTTTGCAGAATTCATAGAATTGCTCGTTCGTGCTAATTTTTGTTAAATTGTACTTCATAGAGCTTTGATGAATGGAGGCTGTATTTTTTAACTGAGAGCTTTTTATTCTTATCAAAACAGATGGTATTACAACCATAATATGGAATAAGTAAATTATATTTTAATTTTTAATCCTGCTCATAAAATATTTTTCTCATAAAATATTTATTTCTTATAGGGGTTCAGCAGAAATATTTGGTGGTTACCTGCAACTATGAAGCTAGGGAACTTGGAGTTAAGAAACTTATGAATGTCAGAGATGCAAAAGAAAAGTGTCCACAGCTAGTATTAGTTAATGGAGAAGATTTGACTCGTTACAGAGAGATGTCATATAAGGTTACAGGTACGTTACAGGTACAGATTATGGGCAATATAATTTCAGTATTAATTTTTATATAGGATGCCTGTTAACTACATGAATCTTTTGATAAATGTAAAATGCATAAGTCAGTTTCCTTTTATTTTGGGGCTTTCCCATTAAAAAAAAATTTATATGAGAATGACTTAATATATTATGAGTAATGGTGACAAAAATGTATAGTTGGAAGGAATTTGAACTCTGTCACGCTGATGTTTACATAAATATGAGAAAATGTAAAAAAATTTTTAAGTGAGAAAATGGGAGACGATAAACCAAAAAGAACCAGGTATTTTTAATTATAAGTTTAAATGCCAAGTTTAAATAAACTATGAAGAAATATGCTGTACTCTAATGCACTAATGGGAGTTGAGAGAGGCTTCTGTAATGTTTGATTAACATAATTAAAAACCAATTTGTTAGGAAGTATTAGCAAAGATAAGGAGTATATTTTTTTCTTAGATTTTATGTATATATTAAATATTTCAGTGTAGATAAACTCCCCCTTACTAAGGTTTGGGTTTGAATCTTAGTGTTTTAGTAAATTACAGGAAAAATGAAACCATGTGTTGTACTGGCATATGGCAAATATATACAGTTTTAAAATGTATACGGATCAGCTTTTTATTTATCTTGTTTGCTATTGTTTTAGTAAATTCTTTTTTTTGTTTGTTTTTGTTTTGTGGTACGCGGGCCTCTCACTGTTGTGGCCTCTCCCGCTGCGGAGCACAGGCTCCGGATGCGCAGGCTCAGTGGCCATGGCTCACGGGCCCAGCCGCTCTGCGGCATGTGGGATCTTCCCGGACCGGGGCACGAACCCGTGTCCCCTGCATCGGCAGGCGGACTCTCAAGCACTGCGCCACCAGGGAAGGCCTGCTATTGTTTTTGTTTACTTGTTCTTTGGTTATTTGTAGCAGTTTTCAGATGAAAGCATTAAATATAATATCCAAGAGCTCTTAGGAATTAACAAGAAAAAGAAACTTAAGAAAAATGGACAAAGGATATGAATAGGCAATTAACAAAAAGAGCAAATTCAACAATGTGGAAAAAGAATGCTCAAATTCATTAGTACTAAAAATAAGAATGTGAGAAAAAGTAGAAACAAAGTATTACAGCCTTTTCAAGAAAGCAATCTAGAAACATGTTTTGAAATTAAAGATACCTATTATGTTCTTTAACCCAATAATACCACTGCTGGGGATTTATCTAATAGAACTAAAATAATGTATATGTACAAAAACGTTTCTTGTAGCATGGTTCATAATTGCTAAAAATATGGAATGAAAACAATTGCTCACCAGGGTGAGAATGGCTAAATAAACTAAGACTTCTCTATGATAGAATATTATATGGCTATTAAAAAGAATGAATTGTTGCTGTACTGTTTGACTCATAGAGATATGCCTTGTTGAGTGAGTAGAAGGCAAGATGCAAAAACCAGTATCAGGTTTTTCCATATGTGTAAAACAATGACCCAAACCCCTTCCGCCACATATGTGTATATGTCTGTGTGTGAATAGACAATGTGCACAATTATGTGTGTGTATCTGAATACTCAGAAGTTAATTTTTACTGTACATAGAAGAGGTGATATAATACAGACAGTGTGCATCTTGCCTTTGTTCTTGGTGATCTTTCATCTCATTCATATAGCTCTTCCTCATTCTTTTTAGTGCCTGCACAGTATTCTGTTGTATTTTGTCCCAAACTTATTTAACCATTCCTTTACTGATATGAAGACAGTATGTCCCACTTTATGCCCATTGTCCCTACGTAATTATTAATAGCACCTCCTTTTATTCAAAAGATATCTTGTAAATTATGTGGCTTCCCTGATAGTGAGGGATTATTTCTGTTACCAACTTTTTGCTCTTACAAATATATGCTTCAGTAGACATTTTCATACAGAAATTTTCACATTTCATGAAGATATCCTTAAAGTAAGTTCCTAAAGTTTAATTGCTAGATCAAAGATAATTTGCATTAGAAATGCTGCTATATGTTGCACTTGAGGTTGTCCCAACATATTGCTAGTATGTATGACAGTAGTAGATATTCATAAAGATTTTGCCTAGAGGCAGAAAAAATAGTAAATCATTGTTTTGATTTGCATTTCTCTGTAAGTGTGAGCATTTTTTCATGTATTTTTGGTCATTTATATATGTTTTCTGTGAATGGCCTTTTCACTTGGGCCCGTTTTTATTTAGATTGCTCCTCTCTTTTCTGATTGGTTTGTGTCATTGTTTGGGGAAGTTAAGGAAATTAGCCCTTTGATGGCCATGTGTTATAAATATATTTCCAATTTGTGTTTCATCTTTTTTACTTTTCCAGTTTGTGTTTTGTCTGACATTATGTTGTCAGGCTTATCAGACTTTCTCCTATGATTTCTGTGCCACTGCAACTCTTCACAGTGAAAGTATCTACTGGAAATTCAATGAGTAAATCTCAGTTTTTATGCTGATTCTTAACTTATAAAGTAGTATCTTGAAAGAATTAAAAATGCACTAATATAATAACAATAAATATTCTAAGTATGATTTATGCATCGATAAAATGTTATTTTGTTAATTTTTTTCATGGTATTTTCTGAGTTGAAATAGGAACATAGCCTAACAGTCCTATACTGAATTTATTTCAGACCTATTTATGATGTATAACCTTATTGTTTATTTCATATTTTTATTCTACAGTATTACATTTTTGTCTAGATAGTTTTTTCTCTAATTATAACTCCTCTCTTTGGCCTTGTGTAATCATATGTTTAATAAATGCCTCTTGTTTATGGAGTTGACAAGTTGACAGCAAAAAAGAGGTTAACTTCAGGAATGGATAAGTGATTTATTCCTATGACCTAGTAATAGAACCAATATAATCAATCAATATTCAGCGATCCACTAGCTTTGTGCATGATTCGGTACTTAATTTGCTTTTCTCCTTAGCACTTCACTTGTTCTTTGTTTTTTATATAGTATTGTTTTGATAAACTTTTATTTTCTACCTGTTACTGCTGGACATCACGTATATACTTTTGGGGAAGAAAAGCAGAAATTGATGAGGGAAATTCAAAAGAATCCTTTTATATGGTCAGACACATTGTCAGTTTTTCCTCAGAGTAGATATATGGTTTTCTCCAGGTAGGTTGAAAGTGATTTTTGGTGGTCACCAGATCACACTGTTGTCTTTATTAATTGTTTTCTCCTGCTGTTATCAGTGTTGGCATCAATAAAACAGAGCTTTCATATTATAGGACTTTAAGAACCTATGCATTTTTATATAATAAGAGGCTAATAATTTGTTTTCTGCCATCCAGCTGGTACCATAGGTGATTCAGAGAGAAGTGAAAATTCTTCTTAATGATTTCAAATTATTAGTTTTAATCCTAAAAATGAGAATTGATAAGTCTTTTTGAACTTATTTCAAATCCTGGTTCAGCTCAATTTAGTAAACATTTGAGTTATGGACTAGGCATTCTGTTAGAGGCTGGGCATTCAAATACATGTAAGTCATGGTCCATCTCTGCCCTTAAGGAATGTGCTGGAGGGTGACTAATCAAAAAGTATCGCATTGTAGTATATTTTGAAAATTAAGTAACTTTTCTCTTTGGATTAGTATTAACTGGAAATTTTAAATTTTATTTTGTTTTGCCTTTTTAAAATTCTTATGAAAAACATAGCTAGAATATATTATTATTTGTTTTTACTTTTATAAGCAGACTATAATTTATTCTTTGACCTACTGCTTCAAGATCATAATTAACTATAAGCATTGATGTTTAATGTACTACAGATAGAGAAATTATACGTATAGGAGATTGAGAAATTTATTGCTATGAGCATCTGCCCAGGAAATGTTATTTTTGGACTTGTTGGAAAATATTGCCTTTACTCAGAATGTGGTACAGAAAAAAAAATCCCAGTTAACTGAGGACTTTATTAAAAATATTATGGGACTGTGAATATATGTAAAACCTTTAACAACATATTTTGTTATTTTTTTAAGCATAAAAGAGTTAAATCTATTCTAGTTACAACTTCAGTTACATCTGTGCTCCAATGTTATTTTAATTTAGAGTTGTTGGAAGAATTTAGTCCAGTTGTTGAGAGACTCGGATTTGATGAAAATTTTGTGGATCTAACAGAAATGGTTGAGAAGAGACTAGAGCAGCTTCAAAGTGATGAACCCTCAGCACTGACTGTGTCGGGTCATGTATACGGTAATCAGCGTAAGTGGGTTCTTATTCATTCAATTTAGTAACTAAAAGTATCTACATTTCTTAATGTTCAGTCAGTTCAGAGAGTCGATTATGTCTTTCTGAAAGTATTCTGGCTTTTGTTGGATATATTAGCCATATTTCAGCAGTCTAAGATGATTAAAATCAGGTATTGCTATTCCATATTAAATAGGCAGAAAATCGTATTTTGATGACATGTAGCTCAGTGCTTTGTGCACTTTTCATTTCTCTGACACAGTCCTGTATTACAGTTTTTATTTTATTTTATTTTTTAATTTTTTGGCTGCATTGCATCTTCATTGCTGTGCGCAGGCTTTCTCTAGTTGTGGCGAGCAGGGGCTACTCTTCGTTGTGGTGCGCAGGCTTCTCATTGCGGTGGCTTCTCTTGTTGCGGAGCACGAGCTCTAGGTGCATGGGCTTCAGTAGTTGTGGCACGCGGGCTCAGTAGTTGTGGCTTGCGGGCTCTAGAGTGCAGGGTCAGTAGTTGTGGTGCACGGGCTTAGTTGCTCCGTGGTCTGTGGGATCTTCCTGGAGCGGGGATCGAACCCGTGTTCCCTGCATTGGCAGGCAGGTTCTTAACCACTGCGCCACTAGGGAAGTCCCTGTGTTATCGTTTTTAAAGAGGATGACTCTTTAGGTCATCCTTAAGTTACAGGAGTTGGCTTTTTAGAGTAGTTTTTGATTTTCTTAAAACCATTTTTAAGCAAAATTTTAGGTAGACTAAATTTGCCTTTGCTGCCTCTTTGCTTGTTCACTTCTATTCTCCCAAGGCATCAAGACCCTCCCAAGTTAGCTCTTGTGGAAGCTTGTCCAGGCCTACCTGCCATATTTTGCAAGCTCATATTTAATCAGTTCAAATAATCTTTGCCAACTCTTAGCAAGAAAACAGAATGGTTCCTCTCCTTCGTGTATTAAAGTATGAATGACTGATGGTATTTCCAGGGGTATTTGCATTTGAAAATAAGCTGCAATCAACTCTACTGAATATCTAATTAGGCTTTCAAACATCTTGTGACTGCTGGTGACTTCCAAATCATACCACGTAGAAGGCAAGCTGCTTTTCTCTAAGACCTGTCCTGACATACTTGCTCATAGGTCTCAGCCAGCACGTGCTTTCTCTTATTCCCCTTTTTTGAGTGCTGGTGGATCAATCTCCAGTCATTATCCACCTCCCTGATATTAAAGGAGAAAAGAAGTAGAGCTACCATTCCATCTTAGAGGAAGATATGAAGCTTTCATGTGTCTTTTGTACCTGTGCTCTTTTGTCACTTACGAGGTCTGGGTAGCAAGAAGGTTCCAAATGTGTTTCTGTATAATTTTTAAAGCAAACTTAGATTCTATTTGTTAGAACATATTACAGAGAGCTAGGTCTTATATCCTAAAATATCTAATTCTTCATGAATTCTTCTTTCTCCTCCACATAAGATTGTGTTAAAAATTTTTTTTAAACCTACAGAAAAGTTGACAGAATGGTACAGTGAGAACAGTCATCATGCCTTTCCTTGTAGATGCTCCCATTGTTATCATTTTGCCACATTTGCTCTATCTTGCTGTTTATTGATTGGTTGATAGATTGTTGAGCCACTATTACAGACATCATAACACTTGAAATGTAAATACTCCTAAGGATAAGGACTGTCTCATATAACTCTAATGTCATTTTCACACCTAAGAAAATTTGTTTCTATATAATTTCCCTATACTTTTAATAAAAGATCTCTTAAACTGTAAACAGATCCAAAATTGTTTTTAATAGCACATACCACTAGTGTGTAAAGTTTAGATTCAGATCTTTAAAGCTGTAATGTTAGCTTTATCATTAATGTAACACTTTTACTTTTATGCTTACTTCCAGATAAACGTGAGTAAAAGTTCTACTAATGTCTGTCGGAATTTTTTATGAGATCAATTTTCGTAATCTGTTAATCATTCAGCACTCCCAGTATGCATTTGCTATCACAGGCCTTGGAATTCACTTGTGATAGTTACTTTACAGATTTCCTGTGAAGGACAAGAGAGATTAGTTAAGTGTGTAGCAGTATGGTGGTGTAGCAGTATGGTGGTAGGGAAGGGGGGTTGGATATAGATTAAGCCCTTTATCTTTTTAAAACATTTGTTAAAAAGAAAATGAAAATTTGTGATGGTGACTTTTAACAACATTGGCTGTTTTTATAGCTATAAACCTGCATGACATCTTGCACATCAGACTACTTATTGGATCTCAGATTGCAGCTGAGATGCGGGAAGCCATGTATAATCAGTTGGGTCTCACAGGCTGTGCTGGAGTGGCTTCTAATAAATTATTGGCAAAATTAGTGTCTGGCATCTTTAAACCAAATCAGCAAACACTCTTACTACCTGAAAGTTCTCAAGATCTCATTCATAGTTTGAACCACATAAAGGAAATGCCTGGTAAGACAAATATATTTGAAAAATATATATTGGTTTTATTGTATTTCTTTAAGTTTAAAAATTACAGCTACGTGTAATTAATTCTTAGAGCCTGTGTACTTGGCTCTTGGTGAAAACCAAAAAACCTGACGTTTCCTGCAGGGAATCTATATTAGGAATCTATATATATGAAAGTATTTTCCTAGTTTTACCTACTTTTGTATAGTTTGAATATGATCATGAAAGTTATAACCTGGAAACGTATGGTCCTTTATCACAGCATTAAATTTTTTCCTGTGATAAAGTATGACTGAGTTTTAGTGCAAGAACTTTGTCATAGGAGTTTCGCTAATGAGAAGATTCGTTTGTTTGCCTTCTGGCTCGAAGTTGTATTTGGGATGGTTCCTACCTCCAGATATAAATGTGTGGTATTGTGTATAGAAATCAGTCAAGTTAGCTAATAATTAGCAAATGGTAATGCATTTTAATTGCTCTAGTGACAGTCTTTCTTTACATGGATAATAACTATGATTCTTCAATACTTCCACATTGTTATGTAACAGGTGGTAAAAATTTCATTTTATCAATATCAAGACAGCATTTATTGGTTGTCTCCTTATTCATTATATTATACTATGGTTGTTAGGTTTTCAAGGTGGTTCATAACTCAGAGGTCTTGAGCAGAACAACAACCTAATTTTTAATAAAGTTTGATCTTAGCAAAATACCAATTATGGTATCAAAAGACGTGGTTGATATCTTTATAATATTTTAATTAGCTAATTTTAAAGAGAAAAACTATTGTAACACCGTATGCATCTCTTTTTGCTTAGGTATTGGCTATAAAACTACCAAACGTCTGGAAGCACTGGGTATCAGTAGTGTGCGTGATCTTCAAACCTTTTCATCCAAAATACTAGAAAAGGAGTTAGGCATTTCAGTTGCTCAGCGTATCCAGAAGCTCAGTTTTGGAGAGGATAACTCTCCTGTGACCCCCTCAGGACCTCCTCAGGTACGTGGCGATGATGTTCATTTTAACTGAATACTGGTTGTCACATTATTTGAGGTAAAGATTTCTAGTTTTACTACTGTGTTCTCACTATTCTAATTTGCTTTTTAGGTTAGTACATGATCCCATTCCTATGAGAAGGCTATTTATTATAGTAGATTAATAAATAGTCTTAAATTGAATCTAAGAATTAGTATTTAAGTCTCAAGTTAGCCACTGTGATTGAATACTACTTAATTTTAATAGCCTATATTGTATACAGTAGGCAAAATATTTTAATTTTTAAAAATCTTGTTTTCAGAGTAGTCTAATGGTTTAGGAAATGGAGAAAGGTATAACCACCCAGATAACATTGATGAATTTTTTTCCTGAGGGATAATAATATATACATTATCCCAGTTAATCTTCAAGTGAATCTTCCAGGTAGTTAGTACTATTGTTCATACCTTTTCCCCCTCCTTTACTCCCTCTTCCTCCCATTATTTTTTTAAGATGAAGATACTGTACTTTAGAAAGGTTAAATAACTTGCCCAAGGTTAAACTCAGATTCCAGTCCTAGGAGATTTAAGAGCCTCACTGTACTCGTACAATAAAGCGTGGCATGGGCACTAGAGCTTTGTAATTTTCTTGACTTCCAGTGCACTTTCTAGTGGAGTACAATAACTTGCAGATAAAAAGATTTAATATAAAAGTGAACTAAATGGCTCAAACTAAGTACATGAGGTAAGTTAGTAAAGAATGTGTTGAATACTTATTTAACATATACACTGATAATTGGATATGTTTATTTGGGTTTTTATTAATCCTTATTTGTGCTTCTTTGGTAGTCCTTTAGTGAGGAAGATTCATTTAAAAAATGTTCATCAGAAGTTGAAGCTAAAAATAAGATTGAAGAACTACTTGCTAGTCTTTTGAACAGGTGATTTTTCCATTTTGCCGTATCATCTTATAGATTCTGTGTATAGTACATGGAAAGAATACTTGATGTTCTATCTTGGAACTTACCGATTAACTGGAGACTAAACATGCAAAGATAGATCATTATAAAGTAACAGATGTTTTTAACTAAATTTAATTCATCTACTTGCATTGGTCTTAATTTTAGTAACATTGTGGTTTACTGTGGATCTAGCTGCTGATCATTAACCTAAGGGAGTTTTATAGGTATCTCTAGAATCACGGCACCTATAAACTTTGTGATGATTGAGGATAGGAAATTGATGGAGAAAGCAGAAGAACCCTTTTATCTCCTGTGCCTCGGACCATGTGAAAGAAAATGGAGTCAGATGAAGGAATAGCTTAATGGGATTATGTGTGAGCAGGGAGAGTGATTGTGGGTATGTGCAGGGTTACTGGCCTATAAATACATGAAGAGTGTCAATTGGGATTATGAGTTTACAAATAGCTTTGCATAAACTGAACAAGACATTTAGTTTTCTGATGGTCCTTTGCCATCATATATCTATTTCTCAGTACTCCATTTCTTTTCCTCCCATTTCTTTGATTTCTCAAAGTGGGGTGTCAGGGATCTAACAGTTTTGGGTAGGTGTGCTTCTGTAATGATGCTAGGATGGCTAATGTGACTAGAGAAAATGGTTTTCGGATGACTGTAACTCTCAGAAAACTGATAAAGTGATATTTCCTTCAACTTTGCAGTCATGCAACATGCATTGCAATCCCATGTCTTGAGCAGGGCCGTGCAGCTCATCATTTGCTGCATGCAACTGGCTGGCTATATGACCCAGCTTCAGTGATATGACTCAGGCTGAGCCTGTGACTCTGCTAGTGAAACTGAGTTATCTGCTTTGTTGCAGCTAAATATAAGACTACTGTGAAACGCCTGGTCACTAGAAAAAGTTGTGCACATAGAGAAGCCGCAAGAAGTATACATTTTATAGGTTCTCTTATTTGAAGCATCAACCCAGAAATGAGTCTAGATGCTCTAAACCTGTGAAATAACTATTAACCATTTCTCCTTATTTCTGCCTGGCATTCCCTTTTCTACATAGTGGCCCCTTATATCAGTGACTGAGTTGTATAATGCCATCTAAGTAACTGGCAAAAAAAATAATTGTGCGTGTGTGTGAATGTTCTCAAGCATATGATGATTAATACTATAGATATGTAAGAGGTATAAAATCATACATCTAGGCTCTGGTCCGTTAATCCATTCTCTAGGCACTGGTCTTAAGATTGCTTAGAGTATAACCTTTTTCTAGTATGTCTTAATTAGTTATAGGAACCAAATTACACTCTTTGAGTTGCATATTAACTTAATAGAACTGGAAGATGTTTAAACTAGTAACATGTTTACAGGCACCATTTAAGATATTATCTTAATAAAGCAGCAGTCAAGAAGTTTTGTGATAAAGCAATAAGAAAAAAATTGTTTACTACAAAAATCCAAATTTTCTAATTCAAAGTCAATTTGAGTATGTTTAATAATACTTGTATTTTATGTTTGCGACACATATAGAAAGGAAAATGTTATTCTTTGATGACATTTATTTTCTCTAGTAATTAGATTTTCTACTTTATAAGCAGATTTTCCATGTCATTAAAAGTTTTGTTTTCAACACTAAAACCAAGATTATTTGGATGGAACACTTTTTAAGATGCATGGACAAGTACTTACCTTCCTAAATATAGTATATAATTAACCTTTCACATTATTTCTCTAAAGCCATATAATGGTGATATTACTGACTCCCTTGGATCTATTTGAGGAGTGCTTTTAAACAGAAATAATCTCATTAAAATTTTTTTTCTTTTTGTAATCTTATTTTTTTTACATGTGTAAAAAATTGTCATTTTTTATATATTTGCTTCTGTCAGTAAATGATTCTCTGTTTCTTAAATTTCCTGCTGATTTTAATATGTTGCTTTTAGTTATGTTTTGGATTTGGATTGTAAAATGGCTTGTTATTATTATATCTTATCTCTTTTCTTCTTCTGATAGCACTCAATTCTGCATGAGGTCTGAGAGCCTTATTTAAGTTTCAGAGCTTTATTATGTAGACTTTGTGAAGTTTGCTTGGACTATTCAGGGACCTTTATTGCCTACTGCCTAATTATCAACTGTATTTATAATTGTTACAGTTACTAAATCTGGCACCTTTAGGTAAATGAGGTATATTGGACCATTAAAAAACTTTAGATAATACTTTTTCTAATTCCTTGTTTCCTCTTTCTCTTTATTTTTAGAGTCTGCCAAGACGGAAGGAAGCCACATACAATAAGATTAATAATCCGTCGGTATTCATCTGAGAAGCACTATAGCCGTGAGAGTCGTCAGTGCGCAATTCCATCCCACATAATTCAGAAGTTAGGGATAGGTAATGGACTAATTTTCTGATAACTTAATTGGCAGGTCGAACTCTTAAAAAAACAAACTTTGAGTTAGAAATATGATCCAAAGATGGGTAGTCTTCACAGGGAGTTAGTGAACTATTAAATACTTTTATTCTATATGAAATTTTCACTAGAAAACTTTGTTGTTTTTTAATAGATATTAAAAGTAAAGACTCAGTTAGGAATGATTCCCAACTCCAGAGAAAAACAAAACTATGGTAATTAATTATATAGCACGAGATAACTTCTTTATGGGCATTTAGATTGTTTCCAATTTTTGACCGTTACGAAAAATGGTGCTGTGAACATTTGTGTGCAAGTCATTGGGCAAGTATATGCTTTTGTTCATCTTGGGTAGATTACAAGGAGTGGAATTCCTGGGTTGTATGGTAAAGTTGAACTCTAAACTGACACATTTTTTTTCAAAGTGAGTATAACAATGTAGATTCTCACCAACAAAGTATAGAGGGTTCCAGTGTTTTCATATTCTCACTGACATTTAGTACTGTCATTTTCTTTTATTATACTCATTCTCATGACTGTGTAATGGTATTTCATTGTTTTGTTTTTTCTTCTTATATTGATAGTGCTTTTGATATCATCTAAAAATTCTTGGCCTAACCCAAAGGTCATAGATATTTCCTCTTATGTTTTCTTTCAGAAATTTTATAGTTTTAAGATTTCTACTTAGATCCACTTTGAATTAATTTTTATGTGTTGTGTAAAGTAAGAGTCTTAGTTCCTTCTTTTCCATGTGGGTATCCAGTTGTTCACAGAATTTGTTGAAAAGAATGTTCTTTCCTCTTTGAATTGCCATAGCACCATTGTCAAAAACTAATTGACCATAAATGTAAGGGTTTATTTTTGACCTTCTTATTCCGTTGATCTATATGTTTATCCTTATACCAGTTCTACCCTGCCTTGATACTTTGTTGTAAGTTTTGAAATTAGGTAGTGTAAGTTCTCTAGCTTTGTTCTTTTATGAATAAGAATTTGATTTCTTTATTTGTTATAAGTTTATTCTGATTTTCTATTCATTTTGAGTCAGTTTTGGTCATTTGTATCTTCTAGGAATGTATGCATTTCATCCAAGCTGTCTAATTTGTTGTCATGAAGTTGTTAATATTCCCTTATAATCCTAATTTTTGTAGGGTCTATAGTGATGTCCTCTCTTTCATTCTTGATTTTGGTAATTTGTGTATTCTTTTTTTTTTTTTCCCTTGGTCATTCTAGCAAAGGTTTATCAGTTTTGTTAATCTTTTCCAAGATTCAACTTTTGGTGTCATTGATTTCTCAGTTGTCTTTCTACTTTCTATTTCATTTATTTCTGCTCTGATCTTTGTTATTTCCTTCTTTCTGCTTGCTTTAGGTTTAATCTGCCTTTCCACTCCTGGTTTTTTAAGATGGAAGCTTACATTATTTATTTTATATTTACCTTCTTTTCTAATAATTCAAGTTTAAAGTTATACATTTCCTTCTAAGCAGTGCTTTAGCTGCATTCCATAAATTTTGTTGTGTTTCTTTTTCATTAACGCTAAAGTAGTTTCTAATATCCATTGTGATTTCCTCCTTGACCCTTAAACTTATTTAGAAATTTGCTGTTTAATTTCCAAATATTTGATTATTTTTCAAATTTCTTTTTGTTGATTTCCATTTTGATTTTAGTTGATCAGAGAACATGCTTAAAGTAACTTCAACCTTTTTACATATATTGTGCCTTATTTTGTTGCCTAGCACATGGTCTACCCTGGAGAATGTTCCATTTGCATTTGAAAAGAAGAGTTGAGCAACACTATCAAACCATTCTACTTAACTAAAATTTATGGACTACTTCTCCAAAATAGCATTTTTGAATGACAGTTTGTCTGGATATATAATCCTTTACTGGTTTCTTTCTATACTTTGAATATAGTATTCCATTGCTTTCTGGTTTTCATTATTTTTGATGAGGAGGCAGCTGTTAATAGCTTAATCAGGAGAGATTCCCGTTAATAGTTCCAATCAAGAGAGAATAACCACACAGAAATTTGAACAGGGAAAGTTTCAAAGAATTACTAAATTATGATAGGGGAGTGACTATAAAGATATAAAGATACTCTAAGAGGTACCCGAGGGCTAAGGAAAAGTATCTAAGGAAGGACAAACTTGGAAAAGAGAGTCCTCTTACCCCTCAAGGAGAAGGTGTGGTTGCAGAACACTGAATGGTAGAGAAATCCTTTGAGTTACCTGGCCCAGAGCTGGTCCATAGTTATTGGGCAAAGAGAATACCACGCTCTGATATGCAGATGAGCTGGGGCTGATTGGTGGGTGCACAGGAGGTGTTGGGAGTTTGCTCACTGGCAGGGCAGCGCACAAGCTGGGGTATGCAGGTGTCCATGTTGAGAGGGCTTCTGTTAACAATCCTCCAGGATGTGGGCAAGCTGAGACTGGTAGGTGTTTATGCTGAAGGAATCTTCATTCTTCTGCTAGTGCAAAGGTGGAGGGTATGGTGCCTGCATAGGAAGAGCTGGAGGAAACAACCTTCTGTGGCATATGCAAGTCGAGCCTATTAGGTGGGTATGCAGGAAGAGTCAGGGTGCTGTTTATGGCACAGGCCTGGTATGTGCAGTGTCTGAGTTGCTAGTGCCATGGTAACATGGTCACTAGGCTTAGACTGGGGCTGGAGGTTGCTGAGGGACTGAGCGTTCCACACACACGTGGTATGGCACAGCACTATTGGATAGTTCCACACATATGTACTGCACACAGACCATGTTACGGGAGCAAGAAAAGGTAAATGACAGTACATCGGAACCAGGAAGAGAAACACCCTTTCTCCTTTAATGGTCCTCCAGTTCTCTCTACTGACAAAACTTAACAGTTGAGTTCAATGTAAAAAAAATTTTAGAGTCCAACGCATTATCACACAGCAGTTACTGAAGGGTGATTTGTAGCTGAGAGGCAATAAATTGTTACCAGGCACAGTTGTATTGTTGTTCTCCTGTATGTGATGAGTTAGTTACCTCTCTGTCTTTTTCAGCAGTTTGACCATGGTATATCTAAGTGGTTTTGTGTGTGTATGTGTGTGTGTGTGTGTGTGTGTTTATCCTACTTGGGATTTATTGAGATTCTTAATTCTGTAGACTAAATTTTTAAATGAAATATGGGGAGTTTGGGGCTCTTATTTCTTCAAATATTCTCTCTTCTTTTTCTTTCCTTCTGGGACTCTCATTGCACATATGATGGTATGCTTGATAATAACGTCCTATAGGTGTGTACAATTCTATTCATTTTTCTTCAGACTTTTTTTCTTCTTTATCAGATAATTTCTTTTGAGCTGTATTCAAGTTCTCTGATTCATCTGTCACCTCAAAACTGTTGTTACACATCTAGTGATTTTGTTGTTGTTTTGGTTACTATACTTTATAACTCTAGAATTTCCATTTGTTTTGTTTTGTTTGTATGTTTGATCCTGTTTCTTTATTGAGACTCTCTCTTTTTTGGTAGTGGTTATTATATCTTACTTTAATTCCTTTAAATGATCTTCTTTAATTCTTTGAAAATATCTATAATCGCAACTTTAAAGTCTTTGCTAAATTGAACTTAAAGTCAGTTTCTATTGACTGCTTTTTCTGCCTGAGTAAGAATCACATTCCTGGTTTTTTTGTTTTTTGTATGTATTGTAATGTTTTGTTGAAAATTGGACTAGATAATGTATTCTAGAAACTCTGGATTTGGATTTTTTTTCCCTGTGGGCTTTTTTCTCCTTTTCTTTCTTTGTAACCTGTCTGGACTTAAGCTGCAGGATCTACCTGCCCTGTGATGTGTTGCCCCTGATCTCTCTGCTTAACTTTTTTTCTTTTTTTTAATTTAAATTTAAGTTTTTAATTTTGTCTTCTTAGGAGATTACCCTGTGTCTGCATAGTTTGGTGGTTAGACAATAATCGGTCAAAGGTTTGCTCAAATACTACAGCCTGGAAGGCTTTCATTTTCTGTCAGCAGACAAGTGCTTGGTTGGAGAGCACTTTCAAAATTTAGGCCTTTTTCAAATCTGCCTTGGCCTTTATTTTCGGCTCATCCCTGTTGCACCTCCCCTGGTATACTTGCTGCCATTCTGGTGAGAGACACACGGAAAGCCTGGCTCCTCTCTGTGTGTGCATCTCTCAGTCATTTGGGGTTGTGAGGAGAGCTTATGTAGTCCCTCTGTGGTTCTCTCATTTCCAGATCTCCTGGTTAAATTTATGGCTGGTCCACTGATCTTTCACTCATCCCAACCACAGTTGCCACCCCAGGCTCAAGAGCTATGTGATTTCCTTTGTTTCCTACCAAGTTTGTTCATTTTTCTGGCAACACTGCTGGGTGTGGGCTTTTGCCCTCTACCTCAAATCAGGTCAGTCCTTTCTGGCAGCAAAGTTCTGGCTTTCACAGCGAGCCTCATCCTGGTAAAACTACTATACAAACTGCACTGTGTAAATGGGGATACAAGCAACTCCAACCAATAAGGCTGCTGTCCCCACTTCATTACCTAAGTTCCAGCAGCTTTTCATAAATCAGTGCTTCTCACTTTATTTGCCTTTGGTTCATTCCAGAATCTCAGAATGATTATTTTTGACCATTTTGTTCAGTTTTATTTTAACTTTATGGGGAGATTTTCTGACCTCATCATTCTCCCATAACTAAAAGTTCCATATTTCAAATCTTCTGAAAACTTTAACTCATTTGGCAGTTGGTGTTAGTGTTGAGATGTCCCAGTTCAGTAAATAATGTCAAGATGTCCCAATGATATCTATTTAGGATTTTAACTTCTTAATCTAAGCAATATAAATTAGATTAAGCTCTTAATATCAATTATGATATAATGTGTTTAGATATTGTCTTCTTAAACGTTTTATTTAGGAAATTATGATGTGATGACCCCAATGGTTGATGTACTTATGAAACTTTTTCGAAATATGGTGAATGTGAAGATGCCATTTCATCTCACCCTTTTAAGTGTGTGCTTCTGCAACCTTAAAGCCCTAAATACTGCTAAGAAAGGGACTATTGATTATTATTTAACACCATCATTATCAACAACTTCACGCTCTGGCAAGCACAGTTTTGTAAGTACACTGTTACTGGATTTGTATGGTTAAATTTAGAGATACAAATTTGTGTTTAACTGATATAATTTAGAGATTCTTTTGGGTGATATGATTTGAATGACTTACTTATAATAGTGCCTTTCATATTATGGTTTCTAGCCTTAAGTATACTGTACTGTGACCTAAGAATAAAACATAAACATCGCTGGATAAAAGAGAAAACCTTGATAGAGGTTCTCTGTTTTGGAACTGTTAAAACGTTTTATAACAGTATATAGGAATATGATGATTAGCTCACATGAAAATATTTTCAAATACTGGAAATCTAATCTTGTTGTCAATTTATACATAAGCTACCAGCGACGCCCCCCCAAATGTCTTTGTTCAAATATTTAAATTTTCTTGGTTTTGAAATTACATAAAATTCTGGTAGCAATATTGATAGAATATGACTCCTCATTTTACAACTGTAGAAATTAAGAGTGTGGCAATAGAGAGGCAGAGGCTAGTCATATTTTCACATGACTAAAAGAAAATGCAAACTTTTGTTTACCAAATGCTTTAAAAAATAATCATCTTTTACTGAATTGTTTATGCCTACAATTAACTCTTAATTTTATTTTATTTATTTATCTATAAATTTTATTTATTATTTATTTTTGGCTGCATTGGGTCTTCGTTGCTCCACATGGGCTTTCTCTAGTTGTAGCGAGCGGGGGTTGCTCTTTGTTGCGGTGCGTGGGCTTCTCATTGCAGTGGCTCCTCTTGTTGCAGAGCACGGGCTCTAGGTGCGTGGGCTTCAGTAGTTGTGGCACATGGGCTCAGTAGTTGTGGCTCACGGGCTCTAGAGCGCAGGCTCAGTAGTTGTGGCACACGGGCTTAGTTGCCGCGCTGCAGTGGGATCTTCCCGGACCAGGGCTCGAACCCGTGTCCCCTGCATTGGCAGGCAGATTCTTAACCACTGCGCCACCAGGGAAGTCCAACTCTTAATTTTAAATGTTTTTATTATTTTCTTTATTTTTATTGTTTAATCAGTCATTATAATTTTAGTAATATTTTCATTTACATTTAAGCTTATAATGAGAACAGAGTAGTGTTATGGAAATACTGAATTAGTGCCCTCTTCTAATTACTTTTTTTCAGTGACCCTTTTTATTCTGTATATTAACTGACATTTAAAAAGATGTTTACTTTTTAATTAGTCTGTAGAATGAGAATTAAAGGTCTTTCATCCACAGTAGCATTAGAGAGTAAACATAAATGAAAGTACCTTGTACATGTCTGGCACACAGTTCATGGTCAATAAAAACAGTGACCCAAATCTCTTCTCCTTTTACTTTTTGGAAGTTACTAATGTGTTGATGTTTCCTGAATTATATATGACTATCTGTACATTTTTATGGTGCTTGAAACTAGAGGGAAAATTAGGCAAATTAAAATGGAAGGTGTTTTAAAATTTTTATTTCATGTAAATATAGAATAGTGTTACATCTTAATAATGATACTGGGTTTTTACCATAGACGTATTTTTTTTTCTTTCTGTTAAATGTTACACTTCAAAATAGGGAATTTTAGAAAACCAGCCCTTGGTGCTATCTGTGCATATACATATATTTTAGATACCCTTGGTGAATCATTTTATTTTTATAGGCCACCAGTCTTTTTATTCACAGAATTGAAAGTTTGAATACATGATTGTTAAGGTCCTTTCCAGGTTTCCAGTACATACCTACCTTCTGGCTCAGTGCTTTCTAGGAAGGAAGCCGTCTTCCTGGAATAGTGAGTAAAGATCCACACAGTTGTGTGACTAATTGTGGTGGATTGATCATTTCTAGTTGTTTGGAACTGGCCAAAAGGATTGAAGTTATGGAGTAGGATAGAAACATGTTGGTCGGATAATAGCTACAATCACACTTCAGCAGCATGAATGTTTAAAAGATATCAGTTATCTAAATTTTTCTGTTACCCTTGTATTCTAGAAAATGAAAGACATTCATATGGAGGATTTTTCTAAAGACAAGGAAACAAATTGGGATTTTCTACCAACTGGAAGAATTGAAAGTACAAGAACTGGGGAGTCTCCACCAGATGCTACAAGTTTTTCTAAAGAAAAAGACAGTAACGAATTTCCACTCTCCTCACTTCCTGCGGGTATTGACCAAGAGGTCTTTAAGCAGCTTCCAGTAGATATTCAAGAAGAAATCCTTTCTGGAAAATCTAGAGAAAAAGTTCAAGGGAAAGGAAGTTTGAGTTGTCCATTACATGCTTCTAGAGGAGTATTATCTTTCTTTTCTACAAAACAAATGCAAGATGGTTCCTTAAATCCTAGGGATCATTTATCCAATACCAAACAGATATCCTCTGTATCTCCCTGTGCACCAGGAACATCAGGTTTAAATAGCAGTAGTTCCTCTTACGTGTCTAGCCAAAAGGATTATTCACATTATATAGACAGTAACTTAAAAGATGAACTAATGAGTCAAGGACCTAAAGAGTCTCAAGGATTCCACTTTTCAAAAACAGACCCTGCTGTATCTGTTTTCCATTCATTTCCAAATGTGCAGAGTGAGCAACTTTTCTCCAAAAACTGCACTACAGACAGCCATAAACAACCGATGGCAACAGTCTTTATTCATGAAGGACTTACAGAAAATAGAGAGCAAGATTCTACCGAAGAGAAAATTACTTTTCCTTCTGACATTGATCCTGAAGTTTTCTATGAACTACCAGAAGAGGTACAAAAAGAACTGTTGGCTGATTGGAAGAGAACAGGATCAGATTTCCACACTGTACATAAATAAGCATGCTCAGAAAACAGGGAAAGACGTCCTCAGATTAACAGTTTATTAAGCTCTTCTAAATTAAACACTAATACTTTCAATAATGTAGAAACACAATATAAAATGTTCCAGATAGAGCAAACATAGTTATGGGAAGTAAATTCTGGCACAAAGCATAAAAATATTCGTAACAGAAATAATGTAAAATATTACCTTCCTCTTATTTCTAAAGCTATTTTATATTGCTTTTCAATAAAAAGAATATCATGGTCAGCATTAGTACATTTTCCATTCATTGTGGAAACATTGGGAGGAAGATATATATGACTGTATATAAAAAATAGAGTGGCCAAATCATTGGTATGCTGTACCAAAGAGCAGGTTTTTTCTATGGAGTTGCTCAAGAAATTCACCTCATTAGGAAATAGCTATAAGAAATTCTGTTGCCAGCTAACCTGCTAAAAGTGTATGTCTTTGACTGAAGTACTATGTACCATTCGATAAGTTGATTTAAAAAAAATACCAAAGCAATGTATATTCAATTAATGATTCTTAGTATACCTAGAACCTACCACAATGCCTGGCACACAGAGGGTGCTCAGTAAGTATTGAACGAATGAGTCGTGTGGCAGAGGCCCAGCAGGGAATTTGTCTGGGGAGTGTATTTGTTGTAAAGAACTAGAAGGAACTCTCCATACAAGTTGATTAAGGGAAGGATGACACTAGAAATTCAAAGTGATAGGTCTTTAAGAATGTCAGATAATGGAAGAAGTCCATTTCCTCTGGCTAGTCTGTAGGGTCTAAAAACAATGGATTAGGTGTGTTTTAATCTCTACAATTTTGTAGATGAAGATTTGGAGATGAGATTAAGGATATCATACCCACAACAAATATACACAGTGACTAAATTGATGGGTATCCTATTTCTCCCATTGTTGTTGCGTTCCCCTTTTCCCTTCAAGATTAAGAATCAGATATAAGCTTGTGGACATTTTATAATTTGCAGGACATAGAGCATGTTTCTAGAAGGCACCAAAGTGTGGGTCAGCATTGGATTGGAGTAGGTCTGTTCTCAAGTTTATATCCTTTCCAGATATAAGAAAGAAAGGATGATAAAAATAAAGTGTACAAACATGAATAAAAGTTGTTTAAAAATATTTTCTTCCTGGTGAGGACTTTTAATTAGTTTTAGATTTCTTGACATCTGAAAATTCCCTAACAAGGATTTTTAACAGGGAGTTGGGGTTATCAAAAACAATAACTTGGAGCAAGAATGTCAGAAATTATTTACCATGCAAATATTTAGTGCTTAGGATCAAAGGCTATAGAATTTTCTACACGCAGTATTCTGGTAAGGTAGTTGAAATTCATATGAAGGGATATATTACTTTTTTGGATAATACATTTTTACAAAGTTTCTAATAATCCTTGTAATTGTTTCAGCCAGAAATCATTGGACAACTTAAAAGTTAGAAAAAAAAAAAAAAGGTTAAGAAAAGTAAAGTAAACAGTTTGGGACAGTTTAAAAAGAGAAAATAAAGTAGTAAAAAGTACACTTTCTTAAGTGAGAATGCAAGGGGTATATCACCGCTCTGCTATTTATTTATTCTGTGGCCTTAAGTTGGTCTTTCAACATCTTTGTGCCTCAGCGTCTGACTTTTTAGATTATCTTTTTATCTCTATCTACTTTTAATAAAATAATCTCTTTTTTCTTTGGTGTTCTACAGGTTTACTGTAATGTTTGGAGATGTGAATTTCTTTTTATTTATTCTTGGTGTATGCTGGCTTTCTGTATCTTTCAATTCATTTTAGTTCTATTAAATTTTTAGCCACTCTTCAAATACTGCTGCTCTGTTCTTCTAGGACTCTGATTGCACAAATGATGGACTTCCTTACTCTATCATGTCCTTTAATCTTTCATATTTTTCATCATCTTGTTTGTGCTGCATTTTGGTTAATTTCATCAGCTCTGTGTCTTATTTAGTAATTCATTTTTCAGCAATGTCTGATCGATTTAAAAACACTAATGATGGTTTTAATGTCAGTAGTTATATTCTTCATTTTGTTCTTTATTTCTAATCTTCCTGTTTATTCATTATAGTCTCTTGTAAGTCCATTTCTAATTTTAAAATTTTCATAAATATTTCATATTCTATTTCTGATCATTTCAGTATTTTAAGTCTTATAAGTCTAAATTTTTGTGTGTACCATTGTGTACTAAATACTGTTGTGTACTATTTTGGCTTGTTTTCTTTAGTGTGTGGCTAAGCTAAATCTGTGGGAAAACAAAGGACCTAAATTGTGTATACTTTCCTTCAGATGTGATTTTGCATTTGCTTCCAGTGAGGCAGTACCAAACCCACTGGCACCACTGTAGCCCCGGCAAGGTTCCTGACTGAATGCAGTTTGTCTTTGTCTTATTTTCAGCACTCAGACAAGTTTGCTTCTTGCCTGATGCTTCCTGCTCCTTTCCTGCTTTTGTTTCAGCTCAATTTTTTTCCCCTGTGTGAGTGTTAGAGGGATGGGACCTGGAAATTTCTCTTATATAGCACAACCCAGCAATGAATTAAATCGTTTGTTTTCTTCAGAATCTAGTGTTTTGTACTGGGAGAACACTTAAGAGTATCTGTCCCACCATAGTGCAGAAGTGCAAGTCTGTTTGGATTTACTTTTTCCATCTTATTTTGTGCTTTCTATTTTTTTCTTTTTCTATGCTATGCTTCTTTCCCATCCTTATCCCTTTCCTGTCTTCCTTTTGGCTTGGTTGAATTTTCTATTTTCCTTCTACTGATTTGAAATTTAAACCTAAGTTTTTGATTATCCTTAAAAATTTAACATACTTAACATCTAAAAATTGTATATATCTGTACCCTCTTTCCAAACAACAGAAAGATGTTAAAATATATTAATTTTAATCAAATTCCTCTAGTTCTTTATATAACCTCCAAATTGGATATTGTTAGTATTTTATATAGTTAATGTTGGGGTTTGCTCACATGTTTATCTTGGTTGGTGGGGGGGAGGCTCACCTTTTTTTCTTGTATTGCAGATGTTTCTTCAAAATAGGATTATTTTTACTTTCTGAAATTATGTCTTCAGAACTGTGGATTTAGAATTGACTTCTCAGGTTGTTTTAAAATATATTTACTTTTATCTTTGGAGGTCTGCAGTTTTTACTATATGTCAAAATATATATTTATTTTTATCATGTTTGGGATTTGGGTGCTTTCTGAATCTGCAGATTTATGTCTTTCATTGAATCTGGATTAATATCAATATTTTAAAATTTCTATTGTCAAATATGTGTACAGAAAAGTACATAAATGAATGGACATTTTAATGGGTAATCATAAGCGAAAACTATGTAACATCCAGGTCAAGAAATAAAATATATCAAGGGATCAGGAAGTTTGGAGTTTTTTTTTTAATTGAGATATAATTGATATATAACATGTTTCATGTGTAAAACATTGATTCAGTATTTGTATATATTGCAAAATGACCACCATAATAAGTCTAGTTAACATCTGTAACCACACATAGTTAATTTTTTTTTTTCCTTGTGATGAGAACTTTTAAGATCTAAGGAAGTCAAGAGTTATTCTTGGAGTTTCATTACATAGGGAGGATTTAGTAAATTATTGGCCATGTGATTGAACTCCATCTCCAGCTTCCCTGTCCTACCCTCCCTGGATGTCAGGCTGGCTCAAAGCCTCAACATTCTAATCAAGTGGTTGGTCTTTCTGATGTGGGCTATCTCCATCCTAAGTCATCTTGTTGATATAAGCTATCTAGGGACCCACAACGAATCACCTCATTAGCATACATTGTCAGTGTCCATGATGAATAACAAAGACACTCCCATTTGGGAAATTCTAAATGTTTTAGGAGCTCCATGCCAGGGACTCTGGACGAAGAGCAGAAAAATTCTTCATTCTACTGCAGAACATTTTGAAATAAGTTTTGAGATGTTTTATGGCCCCAAATGTGCTGTAACTAAGTAAATATTCTGTGTGTGCTTGAATATGTATTTTGCTGTTGGTGGAGTGTTGTTTAAATGCCAATTAATTTAGTGTTCAAGTCTTTTTTTTTTTACATTTTTAAAATTCATTCATTTATTTATTTTAACATCTTTATTGGAGTATATTTGTTTTAAAATGGTGTGTTAGTTTCTGATTTATAACAAAGTGAATCAGCTAAACGTATATATATATATATATATATCCCCATATCCCCATATCCCCTCCCTCTTGCATCTCCCTCCCACCCTCCCTATCCTACCCATCTAGGTGGACACAAACAACCCAGCTGATCTCCCTGTGCTATGCGGCTGCTTCCCACTAGCGATCTTTTTTTTTTTTCCTTATTAGTTATCCATTTTATACACATCAGTGTATACATGCAAATCCCAATCGCCCAATTCATCACACCCCCACCTCCACCCCCCGCCGCCTTCCATACGTTTGTTCTCTACATCTGTGTCTCTATTTCTGCCCTGCAAACCAGGTCATCTGTACCATTTTTCTAGGTTCCACATACATGCATTAATATATGATATTTGTTTTTCTCTTTCTGACTTACTTCACTCTGTATGACAGTCTCTAGATGCATCCACGTCTCTACAAATGACCCAATTTCGTTCCTTTTTATGGCCGAGTAATATTCCATTGTATATATGTACCACATCTTCTGTATCCATTCATCTGTCGATGGGCATTTAGGTTTCTTCTGTGTCCTGGCTATTGTAAATAGTGCTGCAATGAACATTGGGGTGCATGTGTCTTTTTGAATTATGGTTTTCTCAGGGTATATGCCCAATAGTGGGATTGCTGGATCGTATGGGAATTCTATTTTGAGTTCTTTAAGAAACTTCCATACTGTTCTCCATAGTGGCTGTATCAATTTACATTCCTACCAACAGTGCAAGAGGGTTCCCTTTTCTCCACACCCTTTCCAGCATTTGTTGTAGATTTTCTCATGATGCCCATTCTAATTGCTGTGAGGTGATACCTCATTGTAGTTTTGATTTGCATTTCTCTAATAATTAGTGAGGTTGAGCAGCTTTTCATGTGCTTCTTGGCCATCTGTAAGGCTTCTTTGGAGAAATGTCTATTTAGGTCTTCTGCCCATTTTAGGATTGGGTTGTTTGGTTTTTTACTATTGAGCTGCACGAGCTGTTTATATATTTTTGAGATTAATCCTTTGTCCGATGATTGATTTGCAAATATTTTCTCCCATTCTGAGGGTTGTCTTTTAGTCTTGTTTATGGTTTCCTTTGCTGTGCAAAAGCTTTGAAGTTTCATTAGGTCCCATTTGTTTATTTTTGTTT
Source organism: Neophocaena asiaeorientalis asiaeorientalis (assembly GCF_003031525.2). Taxonomy (NCBI): domain Eukaryota; kingdom Metazoa; phylum Chordata; class Mammalia; order Artiodactyla; family Phocoenidae; genus Neophocaena; species Neophocaena asiaeorientalis. The sequence goes on from NW_020174429.1 coordinate 6,242,250, forward strand.
TTATTTCCATTACTCTAGGAGGTGGGTCAAAAAAGATCTTGCTGTGACTTAGGTCAAAGAGTGTTCTTCCTACGTTTTCCTCTAAGAGTTTTATAATGTCAGGTCTTACATTTAGGTCTCTAATCCATTTTGAGTTTATTTTTGTGTATGGTGTTAGGGAGTGTTCTAATTTCATTCTTTTACATGTAGCTGTCCAGCTTTCCCAGCACCACTTATTGAAGAGGCTGTCTTTTCTCCATTGTATATCCTTTCCTCTTTTGTCATAGATTAGTTGACCATATGTGCATGGGTTTATCTCTCGGCTTTCTATCCTGTTGTATTCATCTATATTTCTGTTTTTGTGCCAGTACCATATTGTCTTGATTACTGTAGCTTTGTAGTATAGTCTGAAGTCAGGGGGTCTGATTCCTCCAGGTCTGTTTTTTTCCCTCAAGACTGCTTTGGCTATTTAGGGTCTTCTGTGTCTCCATACAAATTTTAAGACTTTTTGTTCTAGTTCTGTAAAAAATGCCATTGGTAATTTGATAGGGATTGCATTGAATCTGTAGATTGCTTTGGGTAGTATAGTCATTTTCACAATATTGATTCTTCCAATCCAAGAACATGGTGTATCTCTCCATCTGTTGGTATCATCTTTAATTTCTTTCATCAGTGTCTTATAGTTTTCTGCATACAGGGCTTTTGTCTCCCTAGGTAGGTTTATTCCTAGGTATTTTATTCTTTTTTTTGCAGTGGTAAACGTAAGTGTTTCCTTAATTTCTCTTTCAGATTTTTCATCATTAGTGTATAGGAATGCAAGAGATTTCTGTGCATTAATTTTGTATCCTGCAACCTTAGCAAATTTTTCTGGTGGCATCTTTGGGATTCTCTATGTATAATATCATGTCATCTGCAAACAGTGACAATTTTACTTTTTCTTTTCCAATTTCTATTCCTTTTATTTCTTTTTCTTCTCTGATTGCTGTGGCTAGGACTTCCAAAACTATGTTGAATAATAGTGGTGAGAGTGGACATCCTTGTCTTGTTCCTGATCTTAGAGGAAATGCTTTCACTTTTTCACCATTGAGAATGATGTTTGCTGTTGGTTTGTCGTATATGGCCTTTACCATTTTGAGGTAGGTTCCCTCTATGCCGACTTTCTGGAGAGTTTTTAATCATAAATGGGTGTTGAATTTTGTCAAAAGATTTTTCTGCATCTATTCAGATGATCATGTGGTTTTTCTTCTTCAATTTGTTAATACTGTGTATCACACTGATTGATTTGCGTATATTGAAGAATCCTTGCATCTCTGGGTTAAATCCCACTTGATCATGGTGTATGATCCTTTTAATGTGTTGTTGGATTCCGTTGGCTAGTATTTTGTTGAGGACTTTTGCATCTATATCATCAGTGACATTGGTCTGTAATTTTCTTTTTTTGTAGTATCTTTGTCTGGTTTTGGTATCAGCGTCATGGTGGCCTCATAGAATGAGTTTGGGAGTTTTCCTTCCTTGCGATTTTTTGGAAGAGTTTGAGAAGGGTGGGTGTTAGCTCTTCTCTAAATATTTGATAGAATTCACCTGTGAAGCCATCTGTTCCTGGACTTTTGTTGGTTGGAAGATTTTTAATCACTGTTTCAATTTCATTACTTGTGATTGGTCTGTTCATATTTTCTATTTCTTCCTGGTTCAGTCTTGGAAGGTTATACCTTTTAAAGAATTTGTCCATTTCTTCCAGGTAGTCCATTTTATTGGTATAGAGTTGCTTGTAGTAGTGTCTTAGGATGCTTTGTATTTATGTGGTGTCTGTTGTAACTTCTCCTTTTTCATTTCTAATTTTATTGATTTGAGTCCTCTCCCTCTTTTTCTTGATGAGTCTGGATAATGGATTATCAATTTTGTTTATCTTCTCAAAGAACCAGCTTTTAGCTTTATTGATCTTTGCTATTGTTTTCTTTGTTTCTATTTCATTTATTTCTGCTCTGATCTTTATGATTTCTTTCCTTCTGCTAACTTTGGGTTTTGTTTGTTCTTCTTTCTCTAGTTCCTTTAGGTGTAAGGTTAGATTGTTTATTTGAGATTTTTCTTGTTTCTTGAGGTAGGCTTGTATAGCTATAAACTTCCCTCTTAGAACTGCTTTTGCTGCATCCCATAGGTTTTGGATCGTTGTGTTTTCATTGTCATTTGTCTCTAGGTAGTTTTTGATTTCCTCTTTGATTTCTTCACTGATCTCTTGGTTATTTAGTAATGTATTGTTTAGCTTCCATGTGTTTGTGTTTTTTATGTTTTTTTCCCCGTAATTGATTTCTATTCTCATAGCGTTGTGGTCAGAAAAGATGCTTGATATGATTTCAATTTTCTTAAATTTACTGAGGCTTGATTTGTGACCCAAGATGTGATCTATCCTGGAGAATGTTCCATGTGCACTTGAGAAGAAAGTGTAATCTGCCTTTTTTGGATGGAATGTCCTATAAATATCAACTAAATCTATCTGGTCTATTGTGTCTTTTAAAGCTTGTGTTTCCTCATTAATTTTCTGTTTGGATTATCTGTCCATTGGTGTAAGTGAGGTCTTAAAATCCCCCAGTATTAATGTGTTACTGTCACTTTCCTCTCTTAGAGCTGTTAGCAGTTGCCTTATGTATTGAGGTGCTCCTATGTTGGGTGCATATATGTTTATAATTGTTATATCTTTTTCTTGGATTTATCCCTTGATCATTATGTAGTGTCCTTCCTTGTCTCTTGTAACATTCTTTATTTTAAAGTCTATTTTATCTGATATGAGTATTGCTACTCCAGCTTTCTTTTGATTTCCATTTGCATGGAATATCTTTTTCCATCCCCTCACTTTCGGCCTGTATGTGTCTCTAGGTCTGAAGTGGGTCTCTTGTAGATGGCATATATATAGGTGTTGTTTTTGTATCCATTCAGCCAGCTTTTGTCTTTTGGTTGGAGCATTTAATCCATTCATGTTTAAGGTAATTATCGATATGTATGTTCCTGTGACGATTTTCTTAATTGTTTTGGGTTTGTTTATTGTAGGTCCTTTCCTTCTCTAGTGTTTCTACTTAAAAATCCTCTCCCTCTTTTTCTTGATGAGTCTGGATAATGGATTATCAATTTTGTTTATCTTCTCAAAGAACCAGCTTTTAGCTTTATTGATCTTTGCTATTGTTTTCTTTGTTTCTATTTCATTTATTTCTGCTCTGATCTTTATGATTTCTTTCCTTCTGCTAACTTTGGGTTTTGTTTATTCCTCTTTCTCTAGTTCCTTTAGGTGTAAGGTTAGATTGTTTATTTGAGATTTTTCTTGTTTCTTGAGGTAGGCTTGTATAGCTATAAACTTCCCTCTTAGAACTGCTTTTGCTGCATCCCATAGGTTTTGGATCGTTGTGTTTTCATTGTCATTTGTCTCTAGGTAGTTTTTGATTTCCTCTTTGATTTCTTCACTGATCTCTTGGTTATTTAGTAATGTATTGTTTAGCTTCCATGTGTTTGTGTTTTTTATGTTTTTTTCCCCGTAATTGATTTCTATTCTCATAGCGTTGTGGTCAGAAAAGATGCTTGATATGATTTCAATTTTCTTAAATTTACTGAGGCTTGATTTGTGACCCAAGATGTGATCTATCCTGGAGAATGTTCCATGTGCACTTGAGAAGAAAGTGTAATCTGCTGTTTTTGGATGGAATGTCCATAAATCTATCTGGTCTATTGTGTCTTTTAAAGCTTGTGTTTCCTCATTAATTTTCTGTTTGGATTATCTGTCCATTGGTGTAAGTGAGGTCTTAAAATCCCCCAGTATTAATGTGCTACTGTCACTTTCCTCTCTTAGAGCTGTTAGCAGTTGCCTTATGTATTGAGGTGCTCCTATGTTGGGTGCATATATGTTTATAATTGTTATATCTTTTTCTTGGATTTATCCCTTGATCATTATGTAGTGTCCTTCCTTGTCTCTTGTAACATTCTTTATTTTAAAGTCTATTTTATCTGATATGAGTATTGCTACTCCAGCTTTCTTTTGATTTCCATTTGCATGGAATATCTTTTTCCATCCCCTCACTTTCGGCCTGTATGTGTCTCTAGGTCTGAAGTGGGTCTCTTGTAGATGGCATATATATAGGTGTTGTTTTTGTATCCATTCAGCCAGCTTTTGTCTTTTGGTTGGAGCATTTAATCCATTCATGTTTAAGGTAATTATCGATATGTATGTTCCTGTGACGATTTTCTTAATTGTTTTGGGTTTGTTTATTGTAGGTCCTTTCCTTCTCTAGTGTTTCTACTTAAAAAAGTTGCTTTAGCATTTGTCATAGAGCTGGTTTGGTGGTGCTGAATTCTCTTAGCTTTTGCTTGTCTGTAAAGCTTTTGATTTCTCCATCGAATCTGAATGAGATCCTTGCTGGGTAGAGTACTCTTGGTTCTAGGTTCTTCCCTTTCATCACTTTAAATATGTCATGCCACTCCCTTCTGGCTTGTAGAGTCTGCTGAGAAATCAGCTGTTAACCTTATGGGAGTTCCCTCATATGTTATTTGTCATTTTTCTCTTGCTGCTTTCAATAATTTTTCTTTGTCTTTAATTTTTGCCAATCTGATTACTATGTGTCTCGGCCTGTTTCTCCTTGGCTTTATCTTGTATGGGACTGTCCGCGCTTCCTGGACTTCGGTGGCTATTTCCTTTCCCATGTTAGGGAAGGTTTCGACTATAATCTCTTCAAATATTTTCTCGGGTCCTGTTGTTGCATTTAATGTCCCAGTGATCTCTTAGGCTGTCTTCATTTCTTTTCATTCTTTTTAATGTATTCTGTTCTGCAGCAGTGAATTCCACCATTCTGTCTTCCAGGTCACTTTTCCATTCTTCTGCCTCAGTTATTCTGCTATTGATTCCTTCTAGTGTATTTTTCATCTCAGTTATGGTATTGTTTATCTCTGTTTGTTTGTTCTTTAATTCTTCTAGATCTTTGTTAAACATTTCTTACATCTTCTCGATCTTTGCCTCCATTTATTTTCTGAGGTCCTGGATCATCGTCACTATCATTATTCTGAATTCTTTTTCTGGAACGTTGCCTATCGCCATTTCATTAAGTTGCTTTTCTGGGGTTTTATCTTGTTCCTTCATCTGGTACATAGCCCTCTGCCTTTTCATCTTGTCTATCTTTCTATGAATGTGGTTTTTGTTCCACAGGCTGCTGGATTGTAGTTCTTCTTGCTTCTGCTGTCTGCCCTCTGGTGGATGACGCTATCTAAGAGGCTTGTGCAAGTTTCCTGATGGGAGGGACTGGGGGTGGGTAGAGCTGGCTGTTGCTCTGGTGGGCAGAGCTCAGTAAAACTTTAATCCACTTGTCTGCTGATGGGTGCGGCTGGGTTCCCTCCCTGTTGGTTGTTTGGCCTGAGTCAACCCAACACTGGATACTACCTGGGCTCTTTGTTGGGGCTAATGGTGGACTCTGGGAGGGCTCACGCCAAGGAGTGCTTATTATTGTAGTAATCAATAATTATGAAAGCTATTAATTTTATATTAAAAACAATGAACAATTTTCAGTTATTGAGTAGGGAAAGAGATTGACAGTTAATATGAATGTTGAAAGAGTACAAATACTTGATAACTTTATGATGAACACATATCCTTGAGTCAACAAAAAATGTGTGGTTGTTTTGTGGCATTATTTTGTTAATAGATTACTACAAAAGTTAATACATACAAGTGGGGAGCTGTTCAGCAAAACCCTGAAAATATGGTATTGGCTTCAGTAGGGAGTTGAGAAAACTGTTAGCAGAGGTTGAAATAATGACGAGGAAACTGCTTTATTAAAAAGCTTTTATGAAACATTTGATAAAACAGCTGCCTATGGTACCTTGGAAAACAGAAAATACACCTAATTAACTTTGGGGTTTGGGCAAGTTTATCTCCAGGCAAAATGTAGAAACGGCCACCTGGTGGCTTTTAGCTACATGGCGTATACTACGTACAAGAACGAGTTGAACTTTAAAAAAGATGGTTAGGTTGCAAGCAGAAGTTAAAGGTAACATAGAGAGCCAGAACTGCTAAATTGGAAAACTTGTCACCTTATCTCCAGCCACCCCAGTTAGCAAAGTCTCAAAGTGAGATGTGAACATGTGTCAAACATCAAATGAACACTGTGACTATCAGATATTTTGATAAGACTTCTGAGAGAGTTAAGGTGGTGCTGAGATCTTCTGAAGTGGACAAAAGCCTAAGGGTGTGGTTGCACAGAAGTCAGATCCAAAATTAGCCATAGGAAAATCTAGAGAAGTATATGTTGATACCAGTTATGGGGGTGTGGCTTTTGAATATGTAATGGACCATAACCAGACAGTTACAGAAAGCTCAAAAGTTTTAAAGAGAGTACTACTAGCAAAAACACCAACTGCCTGGACAAAAAGAGGGGTCAAGCTATACAAAGGTCTCTGGGCTCTTGACTTTCTGGGTAGGAAGCATCCTGAGAAAGTTATTCAGCTGCTAACAAGGATCATTTCTTCACAAAGAATAAAGGAGGGTGATGGGAAAAGGAGGGCATCTCAGATAGTGTGACAAAAAGCTGGAGAACAATGAGTCAGGGAGCAGCTCCCAGGAGCAGGGTTGGGTCTAATCAGGGAGCATTTCCCTGTCGTCAGAATGGACGTCAGCCGGACACGCAGGCTCAGCGGCCATGGCTCACAGGCCCAGCCGCTCCGTGGCATGTGGGATCTTCCCAGACCGGGGCACGAACCCATGTCCCCTGCATCGGCAGGTGGACTCTCAAGCACTGCGCCACCAGAGAAGCTCCCAAAGTTCATTTTGAAACTCACAGAACTGAAGAAACTTTCCCCAGATTTTATGTCCAAAGGAGTTAGTAATATCATTATGTGTGCCACTTGAGCCTGTGTATTGAAGGAGTACAATATAGTGACTGTAGGTATAGTCTAGAAGCTGACAATACTGAGAAATCATTTTTCCCTGCACACTATTGTCAAACTTGAAAATGTAGACTTCTAAAAATTTTAAACAAAATTATAATACATATTTTTTGATAAAACTTCAGATTTATCCTTATGTCCCAGTTCATTCTATGATGGTGATAATAGGAGCTGGCCTTGATTTGGACAAATACTGATTTTAATACTCACCTACTGTTTGACCAAAATGTATATTTAATTCAATGTACTTCTATTTTTACATAATTTAAAAGTATAAATTTATTCTATTGTTGTTAGATATCTTAAGACATGAAAGACATTTGGGATGAAGCTCATTTTCGTTGACAGTGGATGCAATTTTATATTTCAAATAGTTTTGATAACTTTTCTAACTTCTTATGAGATCTAATTACATATATTGTTATTGTTTACTTTATAATGTTGCAAAGATCTCACATTAATGAAATGTCAGCTCTGCTATATTCTCGTTTTTGCTTTCATTATTTGCATTTTCAATCCTTAGTTTCTTTATAGAAATCTTTTAAATTCACTTCTCCATTTTCCAAGGGTTTTTTTTCCATTAAAACGATATCAATTTAACTGTAACTCTAGAAAACCCAATTTGTCAAAATATACTGAAAGCCAACAATCACTTTCAAAACTTCCACATTGTGGAACTTATTCTTACTCCTCAGAATGTCTTCTATAATATGTCTCAGGACCCTTTCATAACTGGTGAAATGTGACACTGTAGGCAAGGTACACAGCATATATTAGTGATTTTTTGAAAAAAATGAACATAAGTAGAAGTTGTAATATTTTATTTCTGCACCCCAGTAGAACTTCCCTTTTTCTTTTTCTACTACAGATGCTAGAATACCTTCAGATGCCAGGCCTGGCCATGTGTTCCACTCTTGGCTAATGAGATGTGAACATCTTGGATTGAACGTGGAGCTTTCCAAAAAGGCTACGTACCAGGATGAAATCAGCTAAAATGTCTTTTAGGTTTTACCCTTCTTTGTCCTGCTTGGAACGCTGGGACAGTGCCACTGGGACAGAAAGACAGAAGCTACAATCGAAGCAGAACTGAGTGACGTAAAGAGCCTCCCCGGTCCCAATTATTATTAACTCTGTACTGCACACTCCCAGACTTCCTGTGTGAGAGCAATAAACCTCTCAACATTTATGTTCTCTGAAAGTCCTCTTTTTTTTGCAGCCAAATATTTTCTTAACTGATATAATCATGTTGCACGGTTCTGGTTCATTAATGTTATATGTCCAACATCACAGTTAGATAATATCCAAGATTTGAAGGTGCATAGGGAATAAGCATTTCATTTGATTAAACATAAACATTTTGTTTTGGTAATTCCAGTAATGTCTGAATATCTGAAATTATTAGGAGAGCTGTATGATTAGAAAGATTATTTAAAATATTTAAAGAAAAATCTAAGTTTAGAATTAAATTATTTTTATTTTTCATATTACTTGGATGACAGTATTACCTTCAAACTTTTGCGTTATATAGGATTTTCGTTATTACAGATGACACCTTCCATAATACTTCTTCATAGGGTCTTTCCTAGAGCATACATTTTAAATTTTGACGAAGATTAATTTGCTATTTTTCCTTATATGGATCATACTTTTGGTATCCAGTGTAAGAATTCTGCCTAGCTGTAGGTTCTGAAGATTTTCCTCCTAGAAGTTTTGTAGTTTAATGTTTTACATTTAAGCCCATGTTCCATGTTGAGTTAGTTTTTGTACAAAGTGCAGGATTAGGCCTTTGGATGTCAGTTACTCCAACACCATTTGCTGAAAGGCTGTCCTTCCTCCAATGAATTGCTTTTGTACTGCTGTCAACCATCAAATGTGATTTAATATACTCCTGAGAATAGCATATGACATTTGACATTTTCACCTCTTTTTACCCATTCTGATGTTCTTCTTTCCTTTCCAAAGGACTCTGGATCCTATTGAACCTTCCATCTCAGCAGGCAGTCTCCTAGTTGAGGTGTAATGCGAGGACTGGTGGGTATGTACATTCAGCTCCCCACTAGGCCCTGCTCTCACCACCCTGGTGAAAGTAGAGCACTGACCGACCCTCATTGCAGATGTGAGGGGGCAGCTCAGCTCCCCTTGCTGGCAAAAATGGGCACTGATTTGCATAGGTTTGTTGCCTCCAAGTGCAAATATAAGCTCAGCTCCCCACTGGGTCCCGATGACACCAGGGAGGGGAAGGGGAAGTGGAGTGCTGACTGACCCCATGTCCCACAACTTGCTTTACCTTGTTGATGCAAGCTAGGAGCAGAGGCCCAGATTCCCACTGAGTCCTGCTGACACCAGTGAGGGTATATTAGTTTCCTATAGCTATCGTAACAAATTACCAAAATTTTGGTGGCTTAAAGGAACAGAACTTTATTCTCACAGTTCTGGAGGCCAGAAGTCCAAAATTAAAGTGTCAGCAGGGCCACACTGCCTCTGAAGGCTCTAGGGGAGAATCTTTCTTTGCCTCTTTCAGCTCCTGGCAGCTCTAGGTGTTGCTTGGCTTATGGCCGCACAACCCCAACCTCTGCCTCTGTCTTCACATAGCCTCCTCCTCTCCACATGTCTCTCCTTTGTGCATCTCTTATGAGGACACTTGTGACTGGACTTAGAGCCTGATAATCCAGGATGATCTCATTCTGAGGTCCTTAACTTAATTACATCTGCCGAGATCCTTTTTCCAAATAAGGTCACATTCAAGGTTCCAGGGATTTGACAAGGATGTACCTTTTGGGGGTCACCATTCAACACACTATAGAGGGCAAAACACTGATGCTGGGTGGGGATGGAGGCTCACATCGTGCTGGGCCTTGGTGGCACCAAGGATCAGGGAAGCTGACTGGCGACTAGCTCTTCCTTGACCTAGCTGGTTAAATCTTGCTGCTGCCAGGTGCGGGTGGAAGCTCACTCTGCCACTGAATCCCACTAACACTACCCCAGCAGGGATATCAAAGCACCATACCTGCCTCTGCCGGATGGAAGGTGGAAGATGAGCTCCCCGCTCAACCCTGCCGACACCACAGGCTGGGGGTGTCCAGGCACCACCGCGTGCTTCTGCGGCGCAGAGATGAGGTGGGGTGGAAGATTCGCTCTGCTTTGCCCACACGGTGGGGTAGGTGCAGCTTTTAGGTTGATGTTTGGCTGGTGTTCTGCGGGGCCACCCTTTTGTTTGCGGGCACTCCTATGGCGAGGAGGAGAAGGCTTTTTCCTAAAGCCTCCCCCCTCTCTTTTTTCTTCTTTCCTGTCAGCAGTTCCAGGTTGGAGGCTTCGGCAGCGCCCTGTCTGGAATATATGGATGGCAATAAGGAAACCCAGAGAACTCGCTGCTAAAACATTCCTCAAGTCTCCAGGTCCTTGGCCAGTTCGCCTTCTTCTTGCCACCTATGCTGGAGTCTTCCTATGCTTGTCTGTTGTGGTAAGTGCAGGTCTTCTAGTTTTATGAGGAAGGACTTGGGAGGAAGGGACTGGGATTCTGGCCAGACCAAAAATTGATTCATGATTCAGCTGCAGATTCCAGATATCAGTTGTCAAACATTCTGGTGGAATTCTTTTCAATTTTTATGTTCATGCTTCCTACAGTTATCAATTTAAGCAGTAAGTGAAAGAAAAACAATTTAAAATATATTTTAATCTTTAATTAATGCTGACCTCTGCCTGTATATGCTTTCTTATTGATGTTTTCTTGCAGGGCATTTTCCAGGGGAAAAAAGCAAAAGATAAAAGTGCATTAAGAACACTTGTTGTTTTACATTATTCTTATATGAGATTAAAAACTATATTTAATGCTTCTCTTGTACAACTATGAGCTCTTATTTTCACAAAGTACCTTTAGTAGTTTGTTCAAGAATACAGTTTAGAATAGTGTAACACTATTTATGCATATTGACTTAGAAGTAAAAGGCAGTTAACTGCCACGCATGATTTTAAATGGCCTCATTTCTTCTTTAGGAATGACGAATGCCCATTATGATGACATCCACGTCCTGATGGGATTTTGTGTCTTTACTCCATCCTTTACATTGAGGAGGAAGCTTACTAAATTGGAAGGCATGGTTGCTTCAATTATTGATGGGGCCAATTTTCCTCTCATTTCTGTCTGGACAAACATCACTAGTTTGGAATATGCTGGGTTCCTGTAAACAAAGGAAGAGTTGAAAAATATAAAGAATTTTTAAGTTTATCTATGGAGTGTACAAGTTGACAAGGAGCAGGAAGCTTGTCTTATTCGCCAGTGATTGCCCACATAGCGCTTGTGACAGTGTAAACAGCTACTGAAGGAAGGAAGGACAAAATGTAGAGTGATTTGCACACTCATAAATATTTTACATAAAAATATTAAGTAGTCAGACTATATCTTAAAGTCTTCAGTTTTAGTTATCATTTCCTTTTTGTCATTTTATTGACTTTTTAAAATTATAAAAGTAATATGCTTATGAAAATTTAAACTGTAGAGCATTTTCACAATTCCCCCTCACTCTGTTCACCAGAGATAATCACTATTTATAACTTTGACTGTATCTTTTCAGGTTATTGTCTATACAAAGATAGCATGTATGTACATATATGTATATGTACCCCACATATATGCACATGTACATTCTTGGTTTTACAAAAATGAGACATATTTATTTTTCTGGAACTAGTTTCATTTTCCTCTTAGTATGATATCATGCACCTCTTTCTGTGTCAATCTATATAGATCAGCTTAATTGTTTTTCATGATTGCACATGGTATTTCATATTCTATTAACCAGTCCTCTATTGACCATCATGGGGTTGTTTCTCACTTTTTGCCACTGTAAATAAAGCTGCAATAGGACTTCCCTGCCGATGCAGGGGACACGGGTTTGTGCCCCGGTCCGGGAGGATCCCGCATGCCGCGGAGCAGCTGGGCGCATGAGCCATGGCCGCTGAGCCTGCGCGTCCGGAGCCTGTGCTCCGCAACGGGAGAGGCCACAACGGTGAGAGACCCGCATACCGCAAAAAAAATATAATAAAATAAATAAATAAAGCTGCAATAAAGCATCTTGTAATGTATCCATTTGCACTTCTATAAATACTTACATTGAGTTTCTAGGTCAAAGTTTTTGTGCATTTAACATTTTGAAATGTTATCTCCAAATTGCCTTCCAAGAAGACTGTAGTATTTTACATTCTAACCCAGTGATCTTCAAACTAAAGTATATGAAGACTTGCCAAGGGGTATGAGGGACTGAATAACATTTAAGGGAATAAATTTTCAAATCTCTAACTTCCATGTAATTTTTCCTTAAACTAATCTGAGAATACGTCTCTGATGGAGATGCTGGCTTTTCTCTTGCCACCAGCCTGTTCACACCACTCTTCTATTGCTTTACAGAACCAAGGGATGCCTGTCATTCCCCCCTGAGTAATACTGAATGGTACCAAGGTGCTTTACTCTGGCATATAAAAATCTTTGAGATGCTAAAGGGAAAATTCAATCTATTGGAAGTGAATTGAGAAAGTGAATGACAGATGACTGGGTAATAAAACCTTACCAAGTCATGTCAATTCTTTGCTTTCAATAAAATGTAAGGATCTAATTGAGCTGTCACCTGATAGGACGTTAAAAACAATTTTTGATTATAGGTGACTATGTAATTCACAGCACATAACTCAGAAGAATTTCAAGGGATTGAATGACAGTGCTAGGGTTGCACCCTCTCCATTTTAATTCACTCATTTATGTGAACAAAGTTTCCTATGCTTAATTTATAAAAATGCAAAGTAGAAGTAGACTTGACAGTCTCATTCTATTAGATGGGACATCTAGATCAGCATTTTTGTCCCATGTTTTTTACAGTTAAATTAGTGTAATTGATAGAAGCATGGACTCTGAAGCCAGTCTGCATAGTTTGAAGCTGAGCTTTGCTATTGCCTATGTGTAACCCTGAGAAAGTTACTTAATCTCTCTGGGCTTCCATTTTCTTTTCTGCAAAATGGGGACAGTGATACAACCAACTTCATGAGGTAATTGTGAGGATCAAATAATTGACTTACTTGGTATATGTAAATTGTTTGTAACAGTGTCTGGCACATAGTAAGTGCTAAGTTTTGCTAATAATATGTGTTTCCAATAACAATTTGCTTTTTTTTTTTTTTTTGCGGTATGCGGGCCTCTCACCGCTGTGGCCTCTCCCGTTGCGGAGCACAGGCTCCGGACGCGCAGGCTCAGCGGCCATGGCTCACGGGCCCAGCCGCTCTGCGGCATGTGGGATCTTCCCGGACCGGGGCACGAACCCGTGTCCCCTGCATCGGCAGGCGGACTCTCAACCACTGCACCACCAGGGAAGCCCAACAATTTGCTTTTATATTGAACAATTATGTAATATATTTTTATTTTTATCAATGTGTAGTAATAACAATTTAAACCAGTACACATATATATATTTTAACATTTAGATACTTGGGGTCATAGAAAATAAAACAAATTTTTAAAATTAGGTACTTCTTTTTGCTGAGGTATGATTGAAAATAGATAGATAGTGATTAATAAAAGAACCCAAAGCATAAGATATATTCTATTAGGATAAAATTATGCAAGGGAAAAAGTAAAAATATGGGATCAAGGAGAAAAGAAAAGAAATGACACAAACTTTCTGACTGTTAAAGGTTATATGTATTTTGAAATTGATAACGTAATGGTGGGTTTCAGGTTGTTATGGTATTTAGATTCCATTGGATGCACTTAGAAGGGTGATATAACCATTTTTTTTAAATGTCAGGATTTAGAGTATGCTGGACATTGCACCCTCTTAATATAATGCTATGAAAAATTTTAATATCAACTTAAAAATGTGCAAGGCAGTATACAGTTTTACAAAATTCTCTTGGGGGGTTTGAAGACCACTGCTCCAACAAACCGTGAGTGTCTATATTCTTACACCCTCTCTATGCAGAGTTTAGACTATTTTTACATTGTGTCAAATGGCTGGGCTCAGTAGCAGTTTGTATAGTCTTAAATCTCTATTTGAGCTTACTAGGGCTTTACACACTTAACAAAGCCTTTCCAACATTTACTGTAGAGTACCTTTACTACAGATAATATGTTTTATAAGTTGACTATAGGACTTGGGCTGCATGGAAAGAGAAGGTACAAAATTACTTTTTTGTCAGTACCCTTCTCCAGCAGGATGCTAGGCAGAGTTTCCGCCCTAGATGGGATATCTTAATCAGAGCTTTTGTCCTATGCTTTTTGCAGTGGAAAGGGAACGGTGACAAGGTGCAAGAAGGGGACTTTGCCTGTGAAGCACACTTTAGGTTGTGTAGCTTCCCAACTAGAGTCCCCACCAGCAGCTGATGTACCTAGCTGATTTGGAGTAATAATCCTTCCCTGTTTTGTTCTTTCCTGCTGTGGAGAATAAAGTCCTGGCCATAGACACAAAACTGATGGATGGGCAGAAAGGCCATATCGTCATCAACATCATCATCTGCATCAATGATCCTGTCCATTAATGTAAATATTTGTGAATATCTTTTAGTTCTCTAATTCAGTAGAGAAAATATTAAGGAGTATGGGTCTACATGTAATTTTATTTTGACTTCCTTCACAAAAATATTTTTCTCATATTGAGTTGTTTATATCTGACCACTATAAAGTTTTACACCTGGTTTTATGTGTCGATATCTTTTATTTAATATAAAATCATTTACCCAAAATTAAAATGTAACGAATTTGTAGAATGATATACATTGAATTAATATATAGGCATTTAAAGACTATGTGTATTGGATGTTACCATCTTATCCCTAGGCTGGCCACCTGTGGGCAGTGACTCATCTCTAATTTCTCCAGCTCTTCCCTTTCTGAATTTACTTACTGGATGGCTCATTCTGCAGGTATCTGTTCTCAGTAGGTAGTCCATTGGAAAGAATTTATTCAAGGTAAAGCATTCATTGCTGATAAACGTAACTGCATTATAATTCTAGCGAATTTATTTTTAATTTGCAAAAATTCCCTAATAATTCACATAAGTGACTCTAATGGAGAAACATAAAACATCAGGTTAAGGTTAATAGGAGGAGGTGAGGATGTTTGTATATATGTGACTAGTGCCAGAAACCTCAAATCATACTTTATAGGGAATTATCCATTCTGATTATACTTAAGACAAAAATACTTTAAAAATTATTTTAAAAATTGTATTTGGGGCAATTTTTTTCCCAACAGAATATACCAGAACATATTTCTGGTGAGTTAGTTAACAAATTACAAATTGAACTAAAAAACTGTTAAAAAATAAATATATGGAAATAACACTTACTCTTGCAGAGGTGAACACATATAGCCACAAGCATGGTTACAACCACGGATATAATTTGAAGATGGAGGATATGCTGGAAAATCCACACTAGTAGCTAAGTGATTAAAAAAAAATTAAAATGAAACTTATTCCACAAAGATGAAAAATTCTGTTTCCAGTAGCATATTTTAAAAAATGTATGATATAGCACTTGATTTAACTTAGTTATTATCAGCAGTGACATTAGTTTTATACATACGTATGTATGTTTGCACATTTGAATGTGTACACAGGCCAAAAATGAAAGAATATCAGTATGATCACTATTGTCCTCTCACACTTTTTCATGTAGAACTTTGAAAGATGCTGTTATCTTTCACATACAGGAAAAACTGTTAAAAGTATTGTTCAATTACTTTCTGAGATTTGAAGCAGAAATCACAAAGAAAGAGACTATTAGGATAGTGGGTTTATAGATGTTTTGGTTTATAAATTTTTAAGATAAAATATTTGATGTAGTTATTTGGTCTGTCAATAGAAGTAGTTTAAATGCCCCTTTCTGCCAATTCCCTGTAGCTAACTTCAATATCTAATTAAAAATCAGTAGATTTTGTTTTAGGAATTATGCAGCATAGCTGCATATTGTATGTGAAGTTAGAAGGGAGGTGATCTGATCATGATTATGTTTATGATAATTACATATACTCTTCCAAATATATTTGTTTACTCTGTGCAACTGTTTGTTTTTTCTGTGCAACTGAACCCTGCTTTTGTCAGAGAATTTTCCTGTATGATTTTAACATAAGCAGTCACTTCTGTAGAAATGTAATGTTAAGCACTAGCTTAGGACTAGCTTAGGAGACAAATGTGGTGGAATCAATTTCCCATTTTCATGACCTGTTTCATCATCTTAACAGAGCCAATTATGTTGGCAAAATGGTACTGCCAGAAGTGATATTAACATATTTTTTCACTGTTTAAAATATGGAGATTATATTTGTCTTTATTTTTAAAAATTTTGTTATATTCCACAAACAAGTATGGGTCTTTTGTGAGGCACATAGTATGGTAATTAGTACAGATTTTGGAAAATCAGAAAGACTTGAGCTGCTTATTAGCTATGTAACTTGATTTCTGTGAACTTCGGTTTCCTCATTGGTGAGAAAATACATGCAAAATATTTAGCTCAAAGCAAGATACACAGTAAGCTAGACAGCAACAGAAACATTAAAAAGAAAACTATCAGTAATCATCAAAAACTCATTCAAAGAAAATCACTTAAAGCAAATTCAGTAGTGATCACTGAATGACTGATTATTTATTGACTTTATCTTCCACACTTATTTTTTACCTTCCCTCTGACCACTAAAAATGAGATACAAATTGAATGCTTTCAAAATATAGATAATAACAGATCTATGATTCAAATGGACAGTATTTTGTGTTATAGGCAGTGAGTAAGTTTTTATGTGCCCTCATTTAAAAATGAGACGACTAAATGACAACTATATGAAACTATACGAGACGAATATGTGAAAGTGATGAACAGCAGTCCCCAGTGGTATGGGCAAGAGAGCCAACTGTGCACATGAGTGCTCTCAGCAGAGCAATGACTCAGTCCTGGACTCAGAAACTTAAGAGTCCTACAGATATATCAAAGTAACTGCAACCTTGTTGGAAAATAATAATTAACAACACTTAACTGTCCCTCCCCAAGTAGTTTACAGTAGGGGAAACTATTCACATAGGAATAGTGAGATTAAATTGAATTACAGGGAAAAAAAGGGCTCTAGGCCATTGTCCTACCGAAGTCCCTTCACCATGAATTATCTTGAGTTCTTGGAGTCCGAAGATCTTTGGGGTGTGAACTGGTATGTTTTAAGTGAATAACGCAAATTAGGAAGTGGTTATGTATTTGTATTTTACAGAGTGACACATTTTTTTTTGGCGGGGGGTGGATAAGGGTATATCAAAACCTCCAGTTTTTAAAAGAAATATAAGCACATTTATGAAAACACCTATCTATTGAAATTTTATTCATGAGTTTTTTCAGTTTCTAGATATACCCATTCTATGTAATTTAAATACAAAAGTATGTATCCAAAGATCAATTTTGTTTCTTAGTAGTTTTATAATGTATGCTGTGACGTTTTAGCCTGCAAGTATCTATCTATACTGAGTGCTGCAGGGTATATGCTGCAAAAAGGCCAGGAGATGCCATAATCATTGACTGTGATATAAATGGCACCTCTAGAATTAGGTAAAACTTCAGGCTTATCTATATTAACATGCATTTATTGGCCTCACTAAGCAAATACAAAAATAATTCATTGAAAATATTGTTTCTTTCAAACTGTGAGTTAAAAGTAAAAAAATTTATTAATGACTCACAGTAATTCCAAAGTGTGGGCAAAATGTTTCAACTTACAACTGATAATATCCATATTCCCTTCGCAGTGCTTCAAATACACTAAGTCGATAAAGTCTCGGGGGGGATATTGAGCCCACGGCAAAACTTTGTGTGATGGTATGACATATGAATGTGTCCTGAAACAAACTGCATAAGGTTGGACTGTATTTGGAAAAAGCAGGGCTTTGAGGTTTTAAGAATTTATCACCAAGTCAACTTGCATTTTCAGTGTTATTAGATGTATAATTATAAGTGCAAGGCAACAAAAGCAAAAATAAACGAGTGGGACTACATCAAACTAAAATGCTTCTGCACAGAAAAGGAAACTATCAACAAAATGAAAAGGTGACCTACAGAATGGGAGAAAATATTTGCAAATCATATATCTAACATGAGTTAATATAATCATAAGTGTGACAGAGTCAGAAAGGAATCTTGATATTATCTAACCTTTGAATTTTTTGAAGAAGAAATTGAAGCCTAACATTAAATTACATGTAGAACTAGAGATATGTATAGAACTAGAACCTGGATTTCCAGTACAATATTGTGTCTACTACCCCACACTGACTAGGTAATATATTCTGAAAAATATATTGACTTAGCAGCCTGTGGTGTAAGGCCTAAAATTAAAGGCCAATATATGCACTGCTTTGACATCTGGTAAAACTGGGAGGGTTGTGAATGGCCTAACTGCAAGTTCCTCTCCCCACTCTGTTCCCACAGATAAGAACCCTTAGTCCAACAACCCTCCTTATCAGCAGGATCAGACACAATGCCTACTTATACCTGAGTAGTGCGTTTCAGTTCCCTGCTACCCTGCAGAATTATTCCAACAACCAATCAGATCCTCCTGCAGGAATCAGGGGTCACCTCAACCTCTTGATACTACAAAGCCTGCCTTGCACGTCCCGTAGTTATTCACTCTGTTCCTGAGTGCAACTCCCATGTCACTCTGCATGACATGGTGCATCCTTGAGAGTTTAGCTAAGGTACTCCATGGTACTGCTGCCTCAGTATCCGTTTTGTTTGTCCGAGCAGCCTGCAGGGGCCTTAAACTAACACTAGTCCTCTCATGTAAGGACACCCCCAGATAACAGCCCTCAGAGTCACAAGCAAATGTAAGTTCCTGATATGACTTCCCCAACAGCGCTTCTGATCAACTGTCTCTCCCACTTCCCAGGGCCTTCCCCTTGTGAGCACCTTAGGTAAGATGCCCCCCTGTGGAGCTTACCAAAACCCTGCTCTTTTTGGTTCCAATTGATCAATCTGGGCTTAGCCCAGGAACCCCAAAGCACTCCACCCACAGACACTAATAAAGGCATGTGCCTCAGGTCCTGCCTCTGTCTGCAGCCTGCCTTGACCTCCCCACATGGGGCCCTTGAGGCGTGCTGTACACTTCCTCCTCGACCTGTGAGTAATGAACTTCTCTATTTCAATTTCTCTTGTGGTCATTTGTTGAACCTGGCTCACTATTGGAACCCTGTGCTCCACTAACAAATGTTAATTTAACAAAGTCTTAACAGTCCTTCCTGGGCTGTGATTAAGGATTAACAAAGTGCTGTGGATCTCATTTGTCTGGTGCTGGTGTCATGTGTTTAACCACCGCCATAACCCTAGAGCAGGAATCCCTTCCTCACCAATGGGGTGCATGAGTCAATTAAAATGCACCCCTGGAAGTGAATGCTACAAACACTCACTGCAAGGCAGACTAATTCTTCTCACAGTGTAATGTGATTCAGAGATACTGTGGTATACTGGAAAAGGCATCAAATTTGGAATGAGGAGATCAGGTATAAGTCCTGGTTATACCATACATTGGCTGTGGTGACCTTGGGCAAATCACAGAATTCCTCTATGTTTTCAAGTTTTTTGATGCCAAATCTAGTATACTTTCCATTATTACAGCTGACTTGCAGCAACAGCAGAAATATCTGAAATGCTACTGAAACTGTATAATTAGTATCATACAATCATGAATGAAACAGTCCAATGTCTGGATTTTCATTTGTGATGGGCCATGTTCAAATCCCAAGAAGGTCACGGACAGGCGTTCTTTGTGGATAAGAACTTCAAGGCCTCTCTACAAGATGAAACTGCTTTACCTTTCTGGGCTTTTCTACAATCTCACCCCCATCCCAGATTTCAAAATCAGTTTAATAAAAGGCGGTAAAGTTAACCTACAGAGTTCTAAATAAATGATAAGGTGATGGCAGATATATGGGCCATTTGTTTTGATGAGTGAAATGCAGCTTGGAGACCCTAAGAACCAAAGACTCAGTGATGTGGAATTTTACAAATGCAACTGTTTAAGTATGCATTACTCCAACATTCACATTTACCAGCTCCTTCTAATAAAGTTATTATTAGCCAAACAGTAGGACTCAATTTTTAAAAGCTGCTTATGAGGTATAATTTACATACTAGCAGTCTTGATAAGTGTCAGACCTATACTGTGCTGTACCGGAGTTCAGAATCCCTCACCCCACTCCTGTCTTCTTCCTGTTCCTCCTTCTTTCTACCAGCTAACAGTCTTTCTCATTTCATTCATGTTTTTCTCCTCCTGAGCTTTCACTCTACCCTCACCTCACCCTGATCTTCTCTCCCCTTTTAAGCCCTATTTGCCTCTTGCATTCTGTCTTTCTTTCTCTCACCTCTATGACTTTAGATTTCTAGTCCATTACCTATATTTTTCTTTTCTGTTTTTATTCTCCCTCTTCATTTCTGAGATAATGTATTTGAAAGTGTTTCTAAAACCACAATATAATGTTATTTCACACTTACTCTTTAAAAAAGTCACATGCTGTTTGTTCTTAAGTCCTTACAGTAAGTGTCTACGATGTTCCTGTTATCTAGTGTATTATGACTAAGATAAATCTACTGACTTCCCATCAACAAGGCATGCTTAATCTTTTTATTCCACCTAATGGAGGAGGTGAATCCATGAGTTCAGTCCCCTCAGTAACCGAAGGCACACATCTGCAGGAGAGCTGACCAAGTTCAGAATGTGGTATTCATTTAAAACAGAATAAAGGTAATTGGAATTGAACTCTTGACTAATAAAGAAGGAAGTTTTAAGCTTTTTATAAAAATTTCAACTTGATTTGAACCTATAAAATACAAAGTGTCCACATAATACAGATTTAATAAACTCAAATCACTAAGATAGAAAACTAAAAGTGTACTCATACAGTGAAAGTCCAATATTAAACAGTAAATTACCAAATCAATTTTTTGTACCATGCTGTACATTTTCAATGATTTGTCCCATGTGACCCTGTTTTCAGGTTTGTAGAGGAAATCAGATAGTTTAGATGTTGATTCTGGAATTATTCCTTCAACACGATATCTATAGTTAACAAAATAAAGAAAATTCAAAATTTAATAAGTTTAGTCTAAGTTGAAAATATAATGCTATCACAGTATAAAGCACAATAATTTAGCAAATAATGTGAAGAAAACTTGAAGGTAATATCAGCAATTTAAAATACTAATACTCGGGCTTCCCTGGTGGCGCAGTGGTTGAGAGTCCGCCTGCCGATGCAGGGGACGCGGGTTCGTGCCCCGGTCTGGGAAGTTCCCACATGCCGCGGAGCAGCTGGGCCCGTGAGCCATGGCCGCTGAGCCTGCGCGTCCAGAGCCTGTGCTCCGCAACGGGAGAGGCCACAACAGTGAGAGGCCCGCGT
>NW_020174429.1:6263694-6277009 GCF_003031525.2 Neophocaena asiaeorientalis asiaeorientalis
AAAAAAAAAAAAAAAAAAACTAATATTCAATTGGAAGTAGCCAGTTTATAAAAATATGCACTGTAATAATTAATATAAATTATTTAAAAATTCATTTTTCTACAAATTTTGTTTATAATGTTTCCATAGTTGTCTTTTTAAAGGGGCTACTTTCATTTAGAATTTTTCTAAGCTCTTTCTCATAAACATTTACCTACTGTATTTATCATAAGCCAACAGTAATTGATGAGAAGTTTGTGTGGTTGTGCAATATCTTGTGGCCTTAATTCTTAATTGAAGGATGTAATATGGTCTAAAGCAGCAGTCAGCAAGCTCTTCAGTAAAGGGCCAGATGGTAAATAATTTAGGCTTTGCAAGCTTCATGTTCTATGTTGCAACTATTCAACTTTGCTAGTGTATCAGTGAAGCAGCCATAGACAATATATAATGGGCACTCTTGTGTTACAATTAAACTCCATTTATAGACATTGACTTCTGAATTTCATTTATTTTTCACATGTCAAGATTTGGAGAAGTAACTAATCTTTATGTTAATCCATCAATAGAATTGGGTTGGGCTATCACAACCAATGAAGTTAGGACAATGTGAGAAAACTGGATTAAAACCCACTATTTAGCAGTAGGTTGTTAAATGAAAATGAAATCTGAATAATATTGGCCATACTTTCTCTCTCTGTTAATCATTCTTTCTAAACTAAGGAGATAGGTTTAGGTAAAATCAAAATTTTAAACCTCTAAAAAGTTAAAATTTTTGGAGGAAGTGAGGTAAAAACTAAATGTTATTGTTACAGAAAATAGTTGTTATATTTATGAAGAGTTCTTCCTCTGAACCTTGTTTTTATGATTTGGTAAACAAGTAAGTCATTAGACTTATTTTTTTGTATGTTAGTCTCTCTTTAAAAGCTCAACTGGTCCCTAGTATTCTCTGAGATATCCTAAAATTTTCTTAGTATGTAAGGTTTCCTTCCTTCAGATCTACAAAGTTTTTAAGAGCTTATTATTAAACTCTATAGAAGACAGTGACAAAACAACCTGAATAATTATCAGGTCCTTTGAAAAAGAAGGCAGATATAAAACAGTTAAAATTTAAGCACAAAACTATTGTTAAGGGGTTTGTATATACCTCCCTAGATTGCTTTTTTTAATTAATCTGTTCTCTAATTATATTGTAAATTTTGAGGATAAAGAGTTTTTGACCTTTTTGTATTTCTAACTAACATTGAGTTAGGTATCTTTTATTAAGCACTTACTATATATTTACTGATAATGATTACCCTTAATCTTTTAATAGCATTCTTTTATTGACTGAGTGATCAAACGTTTACTATTTATTATGTTGACGCTTGAACAACATGAAAGTTATCAGTACTGAGCCTCATGCAGTCAAAAATCCGTGTATAACTTTAGAGTCGGATCTATGTATCTGTGGTTCCTCCATATCCACAGTTCCACATCCAAAGATTCAATCAACTGCAGACCCTGCAGTACTGTAATATGTATTTATCAAGAAAAAATCCACGAAGTTAAAATCCGTGTTGTTTAAGGGTTAACTATATATATACTTCAGCCTAGCAGA
Source organism: Neophocaena asiaeorientalis asiaeorientalis (assembly GCF_003031525.2). Taxonomy (NCBI): domain Eukaryota; kingdom Metazoa; phylum Chordata; class Mammalia; order Artiodactyla; family Phocoenidae; genus Neophocaena; species Neophocaena asiaeorientalis. Next base: position 6,265,271 of record NW_020174429.1, read on the forward strand.
GACTCAGACATATAATCAAAAAATTATTATATGGTTTGATAAGTGTTGAAGAGACAGAAAGCAAAAAAAAAATATATCAAGGTAAGAAGGGGAATAATGTGCTGAAGCTCTTTTTGGAAGGTTTGCCCAAACCCTTTCATAGTTATTCATGATAAAATTAGGGATGGACAATATTGAAATGGAGGACATTTAGGCATCAGCTGCTTTGTTTCTTCTATTTTGGAGAGGAAGTTTCGATTTTTAACTTTAAGTAACAGTACACACATTACATATAATTTACAAAAGCATTTTGCTTTTTTCTTTCAAAACTTTGTTTTAAAATTTTATGCATATGGATAGCTATCCTTCTTGAATAATATTTTAAATGCTTAGTATAGAAGTTCTCTATATTTTTAATTAAAATCCTTTATTAATTATGTATATTTCAAATATTATATCTCTGGCTACAGCCTAAATTTTCACTTATTTCTTTTGGTACAGAAGTGTTTCACTTTACCATAGTCAAATTGACCAATATTTTCCATTATGGTTTGTGCTTTTTTATGTCTTCTACAAGATATCCTTCCCTACTTCAAGATCATTAAGCTACTTTCATACATTTTCTTCTACAGTTTTATAGTCTGTATTCATATTTAGGGCTTTAATCTACCTGGAATGGATATTTGTGTATAGTGTAAGGTCAGCATCTAATTTTACTTTTTACATATAAATAATCACTTATGTTAGCACAATTGATTATAAATAGTTCATCCTTTTCCATTTTTTTGTAATGCCTTATCTGTTACATATCAAGTTTCCACACATGTGTAGGGCCTGATCATACCCGTATATTATTGCAGAGCCTCCCTGACATTTGAAAGAAGCTCCCTAAAAGAGACAGGAACTTATTAAAAACTCTCTTAATTGAAGTTGGCTTGTAATAATTCTAATAATACTTTACACCTGTATCTGCATAGTTCTTTACACTGAGATACTTAATATTTGATTTTGCTGATGTTTCATAGCTGCTAGTACACACAGGCAATAAAATTAAAATGTTAGGAGAGTAGCATATAGAGTCAGCCCACCTGTTTTCAAATTCTAGCTCTTACCAGTTATCTGACCTTAGGCAGGTTACTTATTCAAAGTCTTGGGTTTCTCATATGTAGAGAGAGTAATATTTACCTCATAGGGCTGTCATGAGGACTGAATAAATTAATGTTTACAGGATAGTACATGGCATGTATTAACTCTTCAATACATGTTAGCCATTATTATTTCACATACATTGAGTCTTTTATGATAGTCATCCCACTCTGCCTTGTATTATAGGTATTTATGTACTTTTCTCTCTTACAAAGACTAAAAACTCCTTGAGGAGCAAATCTGCTGGATAAAATAATGAAAAATTAACTTTAAGAGGTTTTTTTCTTGAGAATGTCAAGATTATAAGCTTTACAAGTATATGCATTTTGTTTTGATCACCACTATACTACCAGCACCTAGAAAGTGTTTAATGAATAACTGAATATAATGAATGAACAACATCATTTTAAATAAGTCTAGATACCTTGCTGAACCTTGCCAACTCCTGGTTTAGACTGTCTACTCAATGGCTAATTGTTCATTTTCCAGTCATTTGTAAAGGTGAGAAAAGTTTGAGTTATTGGTATTAATGACTGCAAGGCAGAAATTATTTATTTTGCTTCCTATAAGATTATGAAATATAATTAAAGTTGTGTCTTGGGTAGAGGATAGGTTACTAGTTAAAAAGTACCTTACCTTGGCCTTCCCTGGTGGCACAGTGGTTAAGAATCCGCCTGCCAATGCAGAGTAGGTTACTAGTTAAAAAGTACCTTACCTTGACCTTCCCTGGTGGCACAGTGGTTAAGAATCCGCCTGCCAATGCAGGGGACACAGGTTCAAGCCCGGGACCGGGAAGATCCCACATGCCGTGGAGCAACTAAGCCCCTGCGCCACAACTACTGAGCCTGCATGCCACAACTACTGAAGCCCGTGCGCCTAGAGCCCGTGCTCCACAACAAGAGAAGCCACTGCAATGAGAAGCCCACGCACCTCAACAAAGAGTAGCCCCCGCTCGCCGCAACTAGAGAAAGCCCGTGGGCAGCAACGAAGACCCAACGCAGCCAAAAATAAACCAAACCAAGTTTTTAAAAATGAATAAAATCTATCTTTAAAAAAAAATACCTTATCTTAATTCACTAGTTAGAGGTGTATTGGAGTCACTGGCTTTTAAAAAATATGTAAATATCATGCCTCTTTGAAAACATAAAACATCTCTATGTCTTGAATAATTGAATCTATCACTGAATGAGCAATTCGGTATCTACTGTGTTCCAGACTCTTCAGAGACATCAATTTTGTCATATTTGAATCTAAGAACTCTATTTTTATATCTATTGATCATTAAAATGATTGGTTCTTTGGATATTTTACTAAGATCTATAATAAAGCTTCATGCTCATTATGAATAAAGTGACCAAGTCAAGTTAAAAATATTTTAATTATTCTCTCTTGTCTCTCACAGTTTCTGACAAGCTTTAGCTGGTATGTGGGATAATTGATACATGAAATTATGTTTCTCACAGATCATCATTTCATGAAGCAATGAACACCTTTTAGTAAATGTGCATTTGTTCCAACATGCTAATTTGAGCATGCATCTCTAAATCATTTTATAGCCTTTTATGGCTTCTGTGAATGAGTACTGCTGAACAGTAAACTAGGAGGATAAGGGAGGAGAAAAACAGTGGAAAGTGCCTGTTTTTACATACTAGAAATTATAAACCTGGGGAAGCACCTGTAAGATGATAGGCTTTTTAGTGATCTTATTTTTGGCACTTCCTATGTGATAATTAGAGTTGGGAGTGGGACTTCCAGAGTGGCTATGTGAGGAGCTAAGGAAACCCTCTTCTACAGTCATTGAACTGGTGAACATTACTTTTAAAAACTACTTAAATTCCCTAGAAATTGACCTAACAGCACACAGGAAAGGAAGAAACATTTATTCAAGAAAATCTACTAAATCTAGGTAGGAAAAGTCAGAGTCTGTAGCATTTGAGCCACAACCTCCTTCCAGCCACCCCCCTCCCTCTACGGTAGCTCTGCTCCAGCTGGGTGCAGACTAGAAGACAGGGGCTCTCTCTCCCCACGAGATCCAGGCTAGGGCTATGGTTTCATCCTGGGATCAGCAGGACACTGACATCTCTCATCACCGAAACTCTCAGCTCATGTTGTAGAAGCTCTATTCCCCGCATGCACTGCTCAGAAGACTAGGGTTTCCTGACACCCTGATCTCACTGGTAGGGTGAGGGCTTTGCCTAAGGCACAGTAGAATGTGAATCCTGGGGCCTAAATTGCCCCTCACCCCTAGAATAACAGGAGCAAACTGAGAAAGTCATGGTACCATCCTTCCCCTATGCTACCCACTTGCTCATGGAGTAGAAGTGTTACTTGGCTTCAGTGAATTAGTGCACAGGTCCCTACTCAGAGCAGTCAGAGTGAATGTTAGGCTGCCCTTAATCAGAGTAATGAGGCTAGATATACGAGGTTGCCCACTCAGGAGAAATCAGAGTGGGTGTACTAGGCCGCCCCTACTAAGGAACATTCAGAGTGATGTGCCAGGCCGTCCCTAACCAAGAAGCAATGGGAGCTTTGTACTAGGCTGTCCTTACTCAGACAAATCACGCTGGATATGCTAGGCTGCCCCTACTTAGGAGCAATCAGTCCAATATGTGGCTTCACTGACTTGCAAGCATTCCCCAAGCCATACACAGATTAAGTAGTGAAGGGCTGAAGTCTTACTGGCTCAAGAGACTTAAGCATAATCTCTGAGTCATCACTGACCGAGCAATAAGCTATTCTGACCACTTTAAAATAAAATCATACTCATCGCTGGTGGTTTGGAAGAATGTGTGCACTCCAAGGCTATGTCCTCTGGGGAATGACTGGTGACACAACTTCCAAGCTACCGGCCCCCTGGCTACATGCAAGGCAAAACCACAAAACTCCCTGAACTGTGAAAACAGTTTCCAAGCCACACACAGAATTGACAGTAAAGGGTAAAAATCTTACTGGCTTTGGGTGCTAAGCACAACTTGTGACCAGTAATGGCTTGTGTTAACCTAGGGATGACCTATAGGATGCCAGGCTGAAAGATAAAAACAAGGACAAAAATCAGGGCAGGTAAAACTAAAATGCCCAAGCAATAAGAAGCGCTGGGTGAGTAGTTGGGATCTGTAACCAGAGTTGCTATATTACCTAAAAGGTTCAGTTTTCTTTTTTTTTAAGGATTAAAAAAAAAATTGGTTGATTGATTTTGGCCGAGCCATGCAGCATGCAGGATCTCAGTTCCCCGACCAGGGATCGAACCTGCGTCCTCGGCAGTGCAAGTGCAGAGTCCTAACCACTGGACCTCCAGGGAATTCCCTAAAATGTCCAGTTTTCAAGAAAACTGTGAGGCATGCATGCAGAGAAACATGGAAAGTGTGATCTATACACAGGAAAAACAACAGGCAATAGAAAGTATTTGTGGGATATATGGGTTAAATTTAAAAATGAAATTATTTAGCTTAGTGTGTGACATACAGTAGATTAACAGGGGAATTAATAGGGAACATAGGGGAATGTGTCAGCTGAACTTGGTAGGTCTGTATTTCATCTCTTGAGGGTAGAAAGGAAAAAAATTCCAACCAAAGAACTGGCCCCCTTCTCATGCATATAGGCAAGTGCTCAAAGCTAACCACAAAAGGAGCTTTTTGGGTGGGAAATTAATAAGAAAAGGTGCAAGTGCTGAGAAAATATCTTCAGGTTTTGTTGTTGTTGTTCTGTAGTTATAAGGGAAACAAATATGTTTAAATTCTTTCTATTTGGCAGCCAATATAACATAACTAAAGTCCATAAATTCATTCAGGAAATACTTATTAAGTGTTTATGTGACAGACACTGTTCTGGTGTTAGGGAGACTACGATGAACAAGAGTTTATTTCTAGTCTGCTTCTTGTTTAAGTTCCTATTCTCAAGTTTATATTCTAATAAGAGAGACGTAATAAATAAGACAACAAATGAAGAAGATAAATTTCATCTAGTGATAGATGCTATGACGAAGGTAACAGCAGAATAGGGTAGTAAACAGTGGTTTGGTGTATTTGAGAACTTTGACCAATTGGCCAGGAAGGTCACTCTGAAGAGAAGCAATGAAGCTGAGATCTTGAAAACAAAAATGACATCAGCCTTCATTTGGGTGAAGAGCACGCTAGGCAAGAAAAGAGCAACTACGAAGGCTCTGAGATGTGCATTCGTGCCAGCAGTAGTCCTACGTGGCTGTAGCATAAGGAGAGCAAAGATGCAGTGGTAGGAGAGGTCAGAGAGGTAGGTGGGGGCCAGATAGTGCCTTGCAGAGCATAATAAAGCCTTTAGAAGAGTTTAGGCAGGGGGCCAACACTGAATTATATTTCAAAAATCTACTTTAACCATTGTGTGAAGAATAGGATGTAGTTGAGTAAAGGTACACATGAGGAATCCACTAGGAAGTTACTGAAATAATCCATGAGATGCGAGAGAATGATAGTAGGGAGATAATGAAAAATAAATCACTTCTCTCCGTACATACCTAGTCAATTAGAGCTTCTATTAGAATCCAAATCTGAGATGAGTGACCCATTATCTATCTAGGTCAATGTTTTGCAGTCATGTTCTTTGTTGAAAATATTTGGAAGAGTCTGAATTACAGTTTGACAAATGTCTTTACTTTAGGACTTCTCCGAACCTTAGAGAAGAGAAAATAGTCTAGAGGGTTTTGAAAAACTTGACAATGCAACCCATCTTTCCCACAGGGCATTTTGAAGGATAATTTCTCCCAGACACTAGCTTGGCAAACCATATTAGACCATGCTACATATCCCCAAAGTGTGCAATGTTTACAACTTGGTTGTCCAGTCTAAATTAACATGCATATGTTTCTTGCTTTGATTATTTATAACCCTATAAATAAAACTGTGAAGCTTGAAGTACTGGAAAATTTTAAGCTTCCCTAGCTTTTTCCCTTGATTTATTTGACGGCAATCTCACCTTCTTCTCATTCCAAGCTGGGGGAGGTAAACGTTTCGACTGAGGCAGACCAACCTGATCAACATGTTCAGATTGATTTCCTTTGGAAGAACCTAAATATCTGCCCCAGCTGATTTAGAATAATATAGATATTTTGAAAAATATTAACTGCTCCAGTCACACTCTCCTTCTGTACGTAAACATGCTAAACTTAGAAGGATCAGTGGGCTGTGCTTGACAAAAGAAGCATGCAAAATTGAGATTTGTGTATCTTCTAGCAGTCTTAATTTTGAAGCTGTGCTTGATATTTATTGGATGTTTACAGTTTAACTGTAAAAAAGAATTAAAAGAGAGTTTGCCTAAATCATCGTGTGATAGGCAGCCTCTAAAATGGCCCCCAGTGATCTCCACTTCTTGGTATTGACACACTTATGTAATCCCCTTCCCCTGAGTCAGGGTTGGATCTAGTGATTCACTTCTAATAAACTGAATACTGCCAAAATGATGGGGGGGTGGTCCCTTCCAAGATTAGGTTACAGAAAGACCCTGGCTTCTATCTTGTTTGCTCTTTCTTTGGCTCTCTCCTAAATCCCTCCCTCTGAGGGAGGCAAACTGTCATTTGTGAATAGCCCTATGGAGAGGTCCATACGTCGAGAACTGAGGAAGGTTTCCAGCCTAGAGCTGGCAAGTAGCTGAGGTCCCCAGTCTAACAAGCCCACGAAGAACTGACTGCCGGTGACTGTGTAAGTGAGCTTGGAAGCAGAGCTGCCTTCAGATGCGACCTAAGCCCCAGACCACACCGTGACTGCAGCCTTGTGAGAATCCTTGAGGCACAGGCACCAAGCTAAGCTACACCTGGATTCCTGATGACATAAACCATGAGACAGTGTCTGTTAAATCACTAAGATTTGGGATAAGATATTACTGTGTATTAATAAATAAACTAGTATGCAGTGCATATAAATTTCTCTTAAAGCAAGTGCAAAAAGTTTCAATTTTTTTTGTCTGCGTAGTATGGCATGTAAGAGTACAATATCGTTGATGAAAAATTTGAATAAAGCTTTAAAACAGCCTTATTGAGGCTATTTTTTGAATGGCTCTAGGCATTGTGTAGAGCACCTTGTATAAAAGTACCCAGCAAGTATTTGTAGAATAAATACCTTCCAAGGTTTCTTTGATGCATAGGTTGCTGTCCACACTGGTCTGACCTGGAAGGCACCAAAAAACTACAACATCCAAAAGTTTATTCCCATAGTGTGCCTGGGCTTGACGTTACCCACTCCCTGCTCAATCTATTTTTTCAAGTGCCACTATTAGAATCATTAATTATTTAGATAACAAAGGTAGGGATTACCTTCCTGATAATTATTAAAATGAATAGGAGAAAGTATACCAGCTTTGTCCTACAGTAAAAAAATTGAAATGAAACACAAGATAGATAATTATAGTCAGATGAGAAAAAGAGCAATAAGCACAAAACAGAGTAGTGAAAAGAAGGAGTGGACCCCTACCCCTCAAAAATAAACTAAATAATATTTGGTTTTCTCAATAGCATATGATGATCTGATGGCATTAATGTGATATCATGAGCAACAAAGGAACAACTCTTAAAAAGAAGGTTAAAGATGTCAGCACAATTTCCCTTAGAGTACTTGTATCTGAAATAACAGGATCCTCAAAAATATCCTTAAAAGCAGCTTACAGAATAAATTATATATGTTAGCAAGAGGAATATATTGGGAAAATAAACTTTATCTTTAAGTGGTTCATTTAATGGAAAGGTGAAGTTTTAAAAGACCACGAAATACTGTTAGAAAGAAAATATCAATCTAATTTTATAGTAATTATTTCTTGAAGTGGAAATTTCCTATCTTAGTGAATTATTCACTAGAAGTGATTTTCTTTTCTGATTGTCTTCCGATTTGGAAATTAGATGGTACACATTGCTCATTTTATTAATTTTACATTTCAAACAAGTGACTTTATAATTAATTTCTACTTCCTGTTTACTATCAAATAACGTTTTATAGCTAATGAAGTAGCATTGAACTCTAGATACATCAATGTCATTGAATTCAAAACAATGATTGTAAATAGGAGATTGTACTTACAGATTTCCATGGAATTTCTTAGAAGTCTTGCTGGAAACAGTTATCTTTTTCTCAAAGGGGAATAAAAATCCACAAATAAATTAACTGTCAGATACAGAAAAAATGAAAAACAAAAAATGAAGCAAACGTAAAAACTTTTTTTTGGTTTGTAGAAGAAAATATTTTTTAAAATGTCTTTGCAATGAATTGTTTCTCATTAAAAAACAAACTCTTGAAACATATTTAACTTCTCTTCTTACTGAAGTCTTAACCACTTTCCGGCCTGATGTATCTTGATAGTAACCTAAAATTTCTTGAGCAGTTTGTTGGGCAAGTGCCTTATAGTCCATCTACCTGCAAAGTTTTAAAAACAAATGACTGATGAGAATGTAATCATACAAAATTTTTTAAAATGCCTGTTACATTTTAATACTATTTCTATGTCTGTCACATAGCAATGAACAATAACTACTTTTGGAATGCATGCATGCATGAATCTCTTCCTTTTTATTCATAGTCTTTCAAGTGAGAAAATATGATATAGTAAAAAGAGCAGGCTTTGGCTTTGGAGTCAAAGAGACCCGGGTCAAATCCTGTCTCTGCCACAGACTAATTGTGAACCATGTTATTTCATATTTCTCTTTCCTCATTTTCTCAATTTGTAAAGCTGGGACAATACCTAACCTGGTAGAACTGATATGAGGATTAAATGAAATAATGCACTTAAATGTCTTACCCTTTTGCCTGACACATAATAGTTATTCAATAAATTGTTATTTCTAACAGCTAAATCATGCTTCCTTTCTCTTGTAAAGCAGCATAATCTGTTGATCATGTGTTACTGGGAATTCATCTTTTTAAAGTGAGTGGCAGTGGCACTAAATGATCTGACCCCTGCCTTCCTCTCCAAAGACAATTCCTACCTGTCTCCTTCTCTCCCACTTAGCTCCACTCATACTGACCTCCTGGCTGTTCCCCAAATACAACCAAGCAACTTCCTACCTCGGGGTCTTTGAACTTGCTGTTCCCTATGTTTTTAATGTTCTTCCCCAATATGTTCAGAGGACTGACTCCTCTTCATTGGTGTCTTTGCTTAAATGTTACCTCTTCAGAGAGGATCAAATTCACATCAATTCAACTCAAACACATTTACTGAATCCTTGCTAAGGGTTAGATACTGTGGTAGATGTGGCAAAAAAGGTTGAGTAAGATGCTGTTTCTGCTTTGAATGAGCTCAGGAAGGTGGAGTCTCATTGGTCCTTTGGCCCATCACCCAGTTTTCAATTAAGGGAAGCTGGCTGGTGTGGTGGAAAGAATATGACAACACAGAGCTGGATTCAAATCTTGGTTTTGCCACTCACCACCAGCTTTATCATTCTGAGTAAACTGCTTAAACTTTGAACTTTAATTTTCACTTCTATAGATTGGGGATAGTAATACCTATCTCATGGGGTCATTGTAAGGATTAAGTGAGTTAATATACGTAGAAGTGATTGAAACAGTGTCAGGCCCCTTCTTGGTGATCAAAAAGTTAGTTTTTTTTTCTTAAAATGGACACATTTAAATCTACCTTAAAAAAAAACTCTCCTAAGACCTGCCTGAATAAATCTTCTTAAAGTTTAATTATCAGCACACGTCTTCCTTAGCTCTCACCTAAAGGCCTTTAGGTGGGATCATAAATCTATTTTCTCGTGTTTAGTTCTCTGCCAAGGCACAGCACGTAGTTGACATGTATATCTGAAAAGCATTAGTAAACCATTATAATTTCTCCTTCCTAGTAGACTCATGGTTACTTCACCTTTCCTAGTAGATCTAGTCCAGAATTTTAATAATTATTAGGACTCTTCTCCAAATCCTTGTGGAGATCTCCATAGCTTTCAACCTGTGAAGGAATGAAGTGGAAGTAGAATTATTTTGATCCATGAATTAGGTAAATATTTTTGATAATTTCCTTAATATTTTCTCAGTGTCCTTTATTTATACTTTATGTACTCATTTGGAAACATTTGATATATCTTTCCTCAATGAAGGAAAAACATAATAAGAGATACATTAAAGATAATGTTAATGAAAAAGAACCTTTAAGAAATTATCTTTTAAAAGAATAGGTTAAAAAGATACTTATGTGGAATGTGGATAAAAACGTCGAAGTTTTTAAGGTCACGCCATTAACAATCCTGGCTGGTCCCTGACCTGGGCTTGTCCCAGCATATATAACACGGTTCTTTATTTCCTACCAGCAACATACTTGATACTGAAGGCTCAAGAAATTGCAGATTTTTGGAACAAACCACTAGCATGTAAACTTCCTGCAGGGATTGTGTCTTACTCATTTTCAAATCACTAGCACTACTTACTGCCAAAATAAACATGTGTTTAGTTGAACCACTCAACTAAATTTTGTAGCTTCTGGACTTTTTCATTTGCCAAGAAAAAAAGGGAAGGTTAAGCTTAGTGGGCTAGAGAGGGTGAAGAGAAGAAAAGAGCAAACAGCAAGACTACAGTTGTATTACCTGGTGGTGTAACATCGGATGAGCTGGAACATATTCAGATGGAGTAATGGTCAAGGATATCTTCACCCATAGGGTCAGTGGAAAATAAACACAAACCAACACTGAGATGGCATCTTTTTCCGATACACCACTCGGTTGAAACTGGATTCTTCGCAACTCATATCCCGTCCCAGCCTCGTAGACAGGTTCACACATGTTGTTAAGTGGGTCTTTACATCTGTTTGTATAATCTCCCTGTTTCTGGGCTGCCTGACTGGGTTCCCAATCCGTGCTGGGTCACTGCCATTGTTCCCGGGGAATCAAGGTCCCCAAGGAGTTTGTTAAGTCCCATCCCTGGCCAAACTCCCTCCTCCAATCCCGCGTCTGCTTTGAGGGTGAGGGGCCGGCTGGAAACCCAGGAAGGCCGGGCTCAGGGATGGGAAGGGGAAGGCCCTGAAGAGGAGGGAAAAAAGTGGTCGGGGGATCTGCCCCCCACGGCCGAGTCGGTGTCTTATCCGGGGAGAGGGTGCTCTGAAAGCGGAGAGGCCGAGCGTGTTGGAAGGACTGTGGCTGTAGGGCTGGCTCTCAGCGACCGAAACGGCAGCCGCCGGGGCCCCAGGTCCCCATCCCCGCCCCGTCCCGTCTCGAAGCCCCGGGAAACTGGCCGAAGCCAGCTCAGCCTGTCATATGCGCAGACCGGCCGCGCAGAACCATGACCGAGGTGGGGAAGGCACGCGGGGTATCGACGCGGAGGTAGCTCAGAACCTCCCCGCCCAAGAAAAACCAGGAGGGAGAAACTACACTTCCCAGCAGGGAGAGCGACCTAACGCCCCGCCCCGCCCCCTGCCCCTCGCCCTGCTAGCCCCAGCCCCCGAGCGCCACGCATGCGCACCGCAAGCCAGCGCCATGTTGGGTCAGTTTGAAAGGGAGCGCGGGCTCCGCGCTCGGCTGTGACGGCGGAGGAACCTGCGAGCTGGCGGAACCTGAGGCCGGGCGGCGTCCGGGTCTGGGTGCTTTGTCACGTCTCCCGTCGGGTGGCAGGACAGGGCTTTGGGTGGAGAATTGAGGACGTGTGCGCTTTTCTCTCTTTCCAGGCCTTCGTCAGTGAG
>NW_020174429.1:6277150-6328523 GCF_003031525.2 Neophocaena asiaeorientalis asiaeorientalis
CCGAAGATGCTCCGCTGCGGGGGCGCCAGCGATCTTCGCTTTCCAGGGTCATTAATTCTTGTCTTTTTGCTGCAGATCAAGCACATGTTCATTTTCATAACATAAATCAGAGCTGTTATTTCTGAGAGTTGTTCTTCATTTCCTGTGAGCTATTCTCATTGGTAATTTAACGCTCTACGTTCTGTTTTTGAATGAAAGGTAGTAGAGATCTCTGGCCACTCGTGCTAACGTTCTATTCGTCGGAATGATGGATTTCCTTTTGGAGATACACCCGGAAGTGTTAACGGAAGAAATGGTAAGATGCAGGGAATTTGCTTCCAGATAATTCTGTGGCAGAAGTGAGGAGAAGTGGGTGGATAGAGTTTCGTCGTGTTGGTAGTTGAAGCAGGATGATGAGTGCATAGGAGTTGATTAAACTTTTCTTTCTTCTTTGGTGTACTTTTGGAAACTTTGCACAATAAAAATTCAGTTGTGGATTTTCTTTTTGCCTTTTGTGAATTAAAATAACTGTTATTACCCACTTACTGAGAACTGTAATCCAACAGCTTTCCTTTTTAGGGTTTTGTTTTCGTTTTCAAGGTTTTGTAAAATAAATTATAAAATCGGTAACCTGTCCTGTGTTGGAATAAGGGAGGAAACTTTTGGTCGAGTTTGTTATCCAAGCAATATGTACTTGAGAAAAGTTAAAATCATTAGTGAGAGGGGTGAAGAAAGGGCAGAGCTGACTTGGCCTAGCCATTCTTTAGAGGTATACCAATAGCATCACAGCATTCAGGGAAAGCAGAGGCTAAATAACCATTATCTTATATTCTGCTGCTGCTTTGCACTGACTAGTGTCAGCTCTGACCTTTTATTCTTTTCTTCGTAAACGGAAAACTTTCTCAGTATTTTAAAGTCAAATTTGACAGTTATTAAGATTACATTAAAAGTTGTTAAAACTTTAACATTCCAAAAATTATAGCCAAAAATTAAACATTAATTTTATAACATCATAGCGTGTGTTAAGTCCTAGACATTAAACTTTCATTTTTACTTCAGAAAATCCATTGATTTAATTCTAAAAGAATGTCATATTATTTACTGAAGTAGTACCTGTTCACTCTGTTATTTCTTAGGTTTTCAAATATAGATCCTATTGTTGCTATATTAAGGTAGACTGGAATTCTCTCAATTTTAATAATGGAAAAACAGATGAATACATTAAAGCAATTTCCAAACTATTGCCTCCTTTGAAAGAGAGGTGGGCTGAATCCATTTTACATAAGAATTGAAAATAGTGAGGATAGTATCAAAAATGAATGTCAGAAAATGATTATTGACAGTGTTATTTTAGGAAAAGAACATTTTGCTAACTCATTATATGGTAAGACTTGCAGTTTATTTCTTTATAAATGAATATTGTAAATTGTTTTGTTTTCTCAAGTCTTGGGGGAAGGGGTTGGCTAAAGTTACAAATTGGCATTTAAAATGTCGAAGGTGGGTATTCTCCACTGTTCCTTCTTGTTTCAGCTACGTCATTTGATGCCTTTTAAAAATTTATCAAGCACTTACTATGTGCAGTGCGTGGTGGTAGGCTTAAGAATTGAAAAATATTTTGTATAGGGGAATGTTAGGTATTGTGATGTCATAGCCTATATCAGCATAAGAAAAGACTGTACATCGTAGTTTTTAGGACTTTAAAAAAAAAAGTGAGTATTCTTCCCTTGGTACTTTCTATACATAGTCTTAGATGATTTTTGTATACATAATTCCAGGCACATAATAGGTGATCAATAAATGTTTTCTAAATTGATGATGAAGGAATTCACAGTAATTAAAACAGATAATCTATAATGTGCATTACCTAAAAATAATTTATAGATAATGGATTTTATTTTTTAAAGAAAGTTATAAAACGTTTACAGACTTAGTAATTTCTCTGTGTATAGCTATTATTCCTTTTAATTGGAACTTTAACCTTTTGTTTTTGTATTACAGTTGTTTCTAAAAGAAATGAGTGGAAATAACCCATTTTGAGGAAGCCATGGCAAAATTAAATACAAAGCGCAGAGTTTGTTCTCGGGAATCTTCAGTATCTTCTCTGTTAGCAAGCTGCAACCTGAGTGGTAGTAATTCCTCTAACTCTGATGGCTCTTTTCAGTATAAGGATAGACTGTACAGTTCTGCATCTCAGGCTCTACAGGCCTATATTGATGATTTTGATCTAAGCCATATGTATCTTGGTGCAAGCACTGGAAAGATTAACATCGATAAATGTTCTGCTAATATGCCAGAATTCTCCAACTATGTTTATAAACCAAAGAATGGTATGCTTTATTCTTTGTTTTCTTTTTGCCTACCGATTTAAAGCATTTTGAGAGATGTATAGTAGCCTTGGAAAACTAAATGCTTCTTTTGGGGCAAAAATGACTTGTAATATTGAGATCTGGTTATATTTTTTAAATGATTCTGTAATTTTCTGGTTCTCAGGGGTTTTCAGGTAAGATCCCCTTTTGACCTTAGAGGAGAAGCTCATGAAATGTAACTAATAATAGTAGATGGCTGATCCTAAACCCTTAAGCCGTTCTATTATAGCATAACAGAAATAGCATTGACTTGGTGGTTCTAGCTTCCATTAACTAGCTTAATGACTTTAAACAAATCTCAGCCTTTCAGAATTTATACTTGATCAGTTCCAATTGATGGGCTAGGGCTATGTTAGTCTTCCTGATCTGTATTCTGTAGGACAGTAATATTCACAAGATGTTAAGGGTTTTTCCTTGGTTTCCATGAATACAAGTTTGGAAAATGCATCTGTTGATAATCCAGTTAACACTTTACTGAGCACTTACAGAATGGCCCCTAGTGTGGAAAAAGGTTACATTCTGCTCTTAGAAGTGGAGAATATATTCCAGAAGGGAAAATGGCAAACATGATTCTTAATTCTTAATTTTCATTTACTGTTGAATATTATAAAGTATTTTTATATGTGATACAGGAAGGTAAACAGAACTATGCTTTGTTTTTCAGCTTTTGAAAATCTTGATGACAAAAAAGATTTGTCCTTATCCTGTAGAGGGCAGACTATTAATGACATGGACTCCATTAGCCTAACAACTGATGATCTATTAGAACTTCCAGCAGATGGATCATTTTCTTTCACTTATGTTGGAGCAGGTCATGGAATTAGCAAGAAAAGCAAAAAACGTACTGGAAGACTGAGTTCATCCAACAGTGAAAAGAATCAAAATTTTCAAGAACCAGCCACTCTCCTGGGCAAGGATAACTTAGTTACCCCGGTTGTATACACAAATGTAAAAGGAAGGCAGTGTGGTAGGCTGAAAAACCCAAAACTTGTGAATAAGGTTAATAAATGTGTTTCTGTACCATCTTTATTTTTTAACAAGAAATCATCTTTTAGGGACAGTTCAGAACACAAACTTGAAAAGAATTACCCAAGATGGCTCACTAGCCAGAAGTCTGACCTTAATGTTTCAGGGATAACGAGTATACCGGATTTCAAATACCCACTCTGGCTCTACAATCAAGACTTGCTGCCCGATACAAATAGTCAAAGGATTTATCAAATATTTAAAGAAGATCACTGTTCCCCTAGACATAGTTACCAGGCACAAAGAACTTCTCAGATAATGAATAAATTAGATTGTTTTGAATATTCTTTTGAACCGTCAAACAGTTCACATTCCTTGAGTGATGATAAAGGATTAGTTAATGAATATGAATGTGATTCTGAACATAGCCAATGTCAGTGTGACAATCCACTTCTCCCAGGATCCAAAAAGCCATTCAGTGGTAATTGTTTTGTTTTGTTGTTGTTTTTAAGAACCAAAGAAAGTGCTGTAAATTTGACCTCACATCTAGGAGTTTTTATGTCATATTCTTGATGTAACCATCAAGTGATATATCTATTTTGAACTCTTATGGCCTTCATTTACGTAGCATTTTGTGACTGGAAAATGTCTTTTCTTTGTGTCACAACAGAGGTCACTTTTTTTTTTTTTTTTTGCGGTATGCGGGTCTCTCACTGTTGTGGCCTCTCCTGTTGCGGAGCACAGGCTCCGGACACGCAGGCTCAGCGGCCATGGCTCACGGGCCCAGCTGCTCTGCGGCATGTGGGATCTTCCCAGACCGGGGCACGAACGCGCGTTCCCTGCATCGGCAGGCGGACTCTCAACCACTGTGCCACCAGGGAAGCCCCAGATGTCACATTTTAACATAACTTGCTGTTACAGATATGTGTATATTCCAAATTATCTGAATTCTTGTTGCCTTTGTGAGGTTTTGCTGTGCTTTGCATTTATTTCTTTTCTTAAAGAATTAATGTGATCTTTTAAATTAGGTGACAGAATTGAATTGCTTATCCTGAAGGCCAAGAGAAATCTTGAGCATTGTACTGAAGAATTACCGAAGTCTATGAAGAAGGATGACAGTCCTTGTTCATTAGATAAACTTGAAGCAGAAAGATCATGGGAAAATATTCCTGTTACTTTGTAAGTAAGTTACAATAGAAAAACTATTCAGTTTTCCAAATGAAGAATGTCATGTGAACATCTGATTTATCTTTTAAATTACAATGATAATTAACAGTGGTTATAACATGGTAATTCCGTAGAGCACAGCTTTCAGTGTTGCTTGCTTTAAATTGCATTTTTCATTTGTTACCACAAGATGGCGTAATATTTCATAATCTTAGGTACATTATATAATTTTTGTCTTTGTTACATGGTCCTTTTGTTGCACTGTAAAATATTAATATATATTAAATATGAGGAATTAGAACCAAAAGCAACTATTTTGCAAATGGAGAAGGCTTGAAATTCTTGTTACTTTTTTTACTTTAAGTTTTTTCTTCCTCTATATTCTCTCCATGTATTAGAGTTATTCATTTCTTTTCATTTACAGTTTACTTTCTTAGTCATTATTTTCTGTAAATAATGGTGCATTTTCTTGTATGGTAAATGTTTGCAGTTTCTAAGATTGTTTTCGTTTGTGTACTTAACCTTTCTATGCCATAGTTTCTCAGAATAATTTAAAAAGTGTTTGCCTAGATACCCGTGAATGTGAGTATAGAGAAGGAATCGAGAGCTTAGGTAGGAAAGTTTCTTTTAGTGATATTATTACACGTATATTCATCAGAAATGCATTCTTGGTAATCCTGTTTCCTGCCTTAGGCTCTGATAATTTATTATCTTCAGTTGTCTAAGCCTTCATTCTGTTACAGACAGTCAGTTAATTTCTGAATCCTTTCTTTGATTCCTTCTCAGTTGAACATCTTATTCTTTTGTAAGTGGACACTGACTAATTCTAGTTTGGAATCTTGCCTCTGTCACTTCCTTGCTGAGACTCTGTACAAATCACTTCTACTTTGGGGTTGTGAGGATTCAGTTGATTAGAAAATAAATATACGGCACTATTTACAATAGCCAGGACATGGAAGCAACCTAAGTGTCCTTCAACAGATGAATGGATAAAGAAGATGTGGCACATATGAACAATGGAATATTACTCAATCATAATAAAAAGTAAAATTGAGTTATTTGTAGTGAGGTGGATGGACCTAGAGTCTGTCATACAGAGTAAGTAAGTCAGAAAGAGAAAAACAAATACCGTATGCTAACACATATATATGGAATCTAGAAAAAAATATATGGTTCTGATGAACCTAGGGGCAGGACAGGAATGATGTGGAGAATGGACTTGAGGATAAGGGGAGGGGCAAGGGTAAGCTGGGACGAAGTGAGAGAGTAGCATTGACATATATACACTACCAAATGTAAAATAGATAGCTAGTGGGAAGCAGCCGCATAGCACAGGGAGATCAGCTTGGTGCTTTGTGACCACCTAGACGGGTGGGATAGGGAGGGTGGAAGGGAGACGCAAGAGGGAGGGGATATGGGGATATATGTATACGTATAGCTGACTCACTTTGTTATACAGCAGAAACTAACACACCATTGTAAAGCAATTATACTCCAATAAAGATGTTAAAAAAAATAAGTAAATATAAGGTACTTAGGACAGTTTCTGATTTATGATGTTCTCTTAAAAATTTTAATAGTGGTGATGATCATCCAGAGTATTTTTTGTTTGTTTAGCTTCATTTCGCACTTGTTGGTTCATTAATATCTTTTAAAAAAAAATTTGGGTTAATAATTAGCTCACTTAATTCTTAAACTTATCTTTCATCTTTACTAATTTCTTATCTCCTTATCAGTTGGTTGTATTTGTATCTGTATTTGTAAAGTCAAAATGGGTGAGCAAATCATATCAGAGATGCTTAAATTAAGAGTAAAATTTTTGAATGCATCAAATGTATTTTGTAATTAGATACTATAACTTCTAACTTGTATAATTATTATTAATGGTTTGCCCTAGTACCTTATGGTACAGTAGTTGATTTTTGGAAGACTAAATTCATATTATGATGGGTATGTTTTACATTAAATTAATGATGGTGTGAGAAGAAGGAATAGACCTTACTTCACTGTGATAATGACAAATTATTATCAATCTGTCATCAGAAACAAAATTGACTGGGAAATACTCCAAGTAGTGTACTGAGAGATAGAATAACTACAACCAGACAATTTTTTTTTTGGTTTAACTTTTTATAATGGAAAATTTCAAACAAATACAAAAGTATAAGAATAGTATAATGATTCCCTATGTATCCAGCACCCATCTTCTATAATGAGGTAAATGCTTTTTTGTTGATAGTTGGTGGATGTACAAACTCTTTGGTAAAGAATGGGAGAAAAGACTACTTGGAAGCGAGAAAAAGTTCCTAGTAAATTACAAATCAAATGAGTCAATAATGAAGTGCTGCTAATTATTGAGAAAAAAGCATTATTACATTTAAATGTTTTAAGAAGATTCTTAGATATCTGAGTACTTGAGTTAGAGATACATCTTATATTGATATATAAATGAAAAAGATAAAATGAGGTTCTTTATTCTCTGTAACTAATAGAATTTGGTTTGGGGAAAATTTTGACTCTTGCTGGGGATCCCCTTTCCTTCTGCTTGAACATCAAGATAGAAACTATTATTTATTGAGCTCTATTCAATGTACCAGGTATATAGAGTTAATTTATGCAATACTTCTGTGACATGAGTGGGACTACAAATGTAGAAACTGAAGTTA
The DNA here is from genome assembly GCF_003031525.2 of Neophocaena asiaeorientalis asiaeorientalis. Taxonomy (NCBI): domain Eukaryota; kingdom Metazoa; phylum Chordata; class Mammalia; order Artiodactyla; family Phocoenidae; genus Neophocaena; species Neophocaena asiaeorientalis. The sequence goes on from NW_020174429.1 coordinate 6,284,295, forward strand.
AGATAAAGTTTTGTGAAGTCATATAAGTGAGTGGGACTGGTGTTTGAACTCAGGAATTTTAATTTCAAAATTGATCCTTCTCCCACTTTAATCTGTCCTCTGTATTAATCTGTGCCAGTTCTGGGGGAGAAGTCTGTCCTATTGCTTTGACGTAGAAGAGCATGTAACTGCCATCCCAGTAGAAACTGTTAATAACTTTCTGGCAGTTTTGTGTATTAATATTGAGTAACTAACAGTGTTTAATTGGAAAAATGCACTGCTTATTTCAAGCAAATGAGCTTTTGGAGGATACTTATATTTGAAGGCTTATTTGTTTAGTTGAAGATTAATGTCTTCAGTTTCTATATAGTTTTTCCTTAAAGCTTTAAAGGAGAAGCAAGGAGATAGGGCGGGATGAAGGAAGAAGTTTAGGGAGAAGGTGAAGGAATCACTAAGCAGCATCAATATGAATCCTAATGCTTATTTAGTGGTGACCACTTTAAATGATAACCATCAGTTATATACTGTCTAATTTTTGTAAATTGGAAACTTATTTGCTGTCTCATATCCTTAAATCCTAGCAAATCTCCTGTTCCGGTTAACTCTGATGATAGTGTTCAACAAACTTCAAGGGCAAAGTATGCTGACGGGTTCCTTGAAGACTTTTTAAATAATGATAATCAGGTGGGTGATGTTAAATCTTTTTAACTTATTAAAAGAATATTTATGACTAATATATATAGATATTAATTTCTAAGTTATTTAGATAGTATAAAACAAAAAATGACTCAAATCCCTTCTTCCCCAACACACATCCATAAAACCGTCACTCCTAGAATTATTGATAATTTTATTTTAGTATTCTAAAGTAGAGTGATCTGGGATTGAACTCTACAGGGAGCCTAAATTGTTATTACAATGTTTTTTTTTTTTTCTTCTGGAAAACATACAAAACAGAATCTTATAGAGTAAATTATATTTTCCCATAGGGCGGTTGCTTATTGAGAATTATGTTTCTAAGATGCAATTATACATCCCTATGATTTAAAATGGGAAATTTGGGCTTCCCTGGTGGTGCAGTGGTTGAGAGTCCGCCTGCCGATGCAGGGGACACGGGTTCGTGCCCCGGTCCGGGAGGATCCCACATGCCGCGGAGCAGCTGGGCCTGTTAGCCATGGCCGTTGAGCCTGCGCGTCCAGAGCCTGTGCTCCGCAATGGGAGAGGCCACAACTGTGAGAGGCCCACATATCGCAAAAAAAAAAAGGGAAATTTATTATCCAGTTTTATAAAATCAGCATATGTGTATCTTGCAAGTAACCCTAAAATGAAGTGTAAATGTGTATATATACACATAAGGAATGATATATAATATGATTTAGAAGTATAAGCCATGGCTGTTAAATATTGAAATACACTTTTGATATTTTAACATCTGGAAGATTTGAGAGATTGAACACTCAAAACAAAAATTAGCTAAAAATTTTAATACAATATATATCTTTTCCTTCAGTGAAATTTACTAGAGAAAGTAGAGGCTGTCAGAATATGTCTGACCTTAGAGCTCTTTTTTTTTTTTTTTTTTTTAAATTTTTTTTTTGTCTGCCTTGGGTAACTGGACCACCGGGAAAGTCCCTGACCTTAGAGCCCTGTATAAGATACTATAGCAGATGCTGATTAAGTGAAGCTTAATTATCAAATATTTATTTGCCAAATATTTGGATACCAAGCACTTTTCTAGGAACTGTATTCCTAACAGTAAATAAGAGAGAAGAAACCTTGCATCTTGGATTTTTTATTCCAAATTGGAGAGATAAGCTATATCAAAATGCAATATATGAGGGAATACTACAAATGTTATGAAGAAAAATTACTGGAGATAGAGAAATTTTAACTAGAGTAGGTAGGAATCGCCTCTCTAGTGAGGTGATATTTGCACCAAAACCTAAAATGAGTGAATAAGCCGTGTGTGTACCCATAGGGAAGTAACTTTACACGTAGAGGGAATAGTAAGTGCAGAAACCCCAAGGCAGAAAAGTGTTTGGCATGTTCAAGGAATATCAGAGTCCAGTCAGTGTAGCTCAATCAGAAAGAACAAGGAAGAATGGTTAAGAGATAAGATGGAGAGGTAACCAGGAGTCAGATCATGAAGCTATGTAAGTAATGGAATGAAGATTTTATGTTTTATTTCAGCGAGATGAGAAGTCACTGGAGTACTTTGGAGGAATGAAATTATCAGATCTACATTTTAAAATATAAACAGGCAGCTGTATGGAACATAGACCTTGAAAGGAGCTAGAGAAGGACAGGGAACCCAGTTAGGAGGCTTTTGCAGTGTTCCAGGATAGGGATTGTAAAGGCTTGGGTTAGGTGGGTACATTGGAGATGGTCAGAAATAGTTAGACTTGGGATGTGTTTTGAAGGTGACCTTGTAGGATGGAGATAGAGAGCATTCAAAGGATGAGTCCAAGATGTTTGAGCCAAGCAACTGAAGGATTGGGTGGTGCAATTTACTTGGGTAAGGAGAGCTGGTAGAGGCACAAATTTGCATAAGTTTTTCAAAGTTTGAGATGGATGACTGTTAAATACTAACCAACTAATCCCTTTTCTTATGCCTTTACACACACAGCCTCACTACCACGGTGTTTTTTTATTTTTAAATAATTTTAGATATACAGAAAGTTGCAAAAATAATACAGGTCGTTCCTGTCACCCTTCTCCCAGCTTCCCTAATGTTAACATCTTATATCATAATGATCACATAGGCCCAATACTGTTACCTGAACTACAGACCTTATTCTGATTTCACCAGTTTTTCTACCAATGTCTTGTTGCAGGATCCAGCATTGCATTTAGTTGTCATGTCTTCTTAATTTACTTCCGTCTGACAGTTCCTCAGTCTTTCCTTGTCTGTCATGACCTTGACACTTTTTCAGAGTTACTGGTCGTTGGTTTTTTTGTAGATAGTTCCTGAATTGGGTTTATCTGAAGTTTTCTCAGGATTAGAATGAGGTTATGAATTTTTGGCAAGAATGCAACAGAAATCATGCTGTGCCCTTCTCAGTGCATCATATCAGAGGGTTCACGATATATTGATATCATTGGTAATATTGATATGTTCCTTAATTCAGGCTGCTATAATAAATACGCCTTAGACCAGTTGGCTTAAACAACAAACATTTATTTTTCGCAGTTCTGGAGACTGAGAAGTCCAGATGAAGGTGTCTGGTGAGATCCTGCTTCCTAGTTTGTAGATGGTCATCTTCTCCTTGTATCTTCACATGGCCGAGAGCAGAGAGGGTGAAAGCTCTCTGTTTCTCTTCTTATAAGGGCACTAATCCCACTCATGAGAGTTCCACCTTTATGACCTACTTACCTCACAGAAGCCCCTCCTCCAAATACTGTCACATTGAGATTAGGCTTCAACATTTGAATTGTAGGGGGACACAAACATTCAGTCCAGAGCAATATGTTAATACAATAATATGTAATATATAAAATTATAATATATTAATACTTGTGATGTTAGTCTTGAACACGTGGTGCCTACTGGTTTTCTCTTTAGTAAAATCATGGTTTCCGCTTGTAATTAATAAATATCGTAGGGGAGATACTGTGAGACTATACAAGTAGTCTCAAACTTTCATCTACTAATTTAGTATCCATTGGTGGATATTGACTTTTTGTCTGTATTATTAATTGAAATTCTTGTGTAATGAAGAGCTATTCCTTCTCCCCCATTTATTTATTAAACTATTTATATTAGGACTCATAGATACTTATTTCATTCTAGGTTTAATACAATACAATATTATTACTTATTTTGTTGCTTAAATTGTTTTAGTTTAGGCCATAAAGAGTTGCTTCAGGTTGGCTCCTGTGTCCTTTTGACATGTGCCTATGCTTTTTTGAGCACTTCTCTGAGGAGCCATGGTTCTTTTTATTGGAAAATGGTATTTAGAAACTAAGATCTAGGCACTAGGTGTGCTTATTGCTGCTGGGTTTTTATTTATTATAGACTTTCTCAGCAGGCAGACTTAGGAAACATAAGTTTACTAAGCCACGCATACACACATACTTATTTGTATATCTGTTTACATATATATATTTTATATGTAGGTATAAAATCATGAGTTCATACTGATACTACTTATTCCAGTCCAATACCACAGGGTTTGTTTTAGCCCCTCTGTTCCTTATTTGTAACTTCTTTCTCATCTGGTGAGAATCTTTACTCTTATTATCTATAATAGGTTTACTTATTTTTTCAGTCTTAGCATATGCATAGTTTCAGAATTGCTAACCCATACTGCTGTAAGAAACACATTTACTAATTAGATTATATTATTTGTGTATGGTTCTTTTTGTCTTTTACCTTACAATATCCAGTCAAAATATTCTTTTCCAAGGTTACCGTGGTTAATTATTTTCTGCCCAACTCCTTTCAGTGTGGTCATGTTGTTCATTTGTAATGCTGTCAGGTGGCTCATTTTTTTATTGTGTAAATTGGGTTATTCCCACATTTTATGTGGTTTAAATAATTGTTTTTTGAATACATGAAACATTACTATAGTTCTGAGAGTCAGAGCTGTACTATACAGAAAGACATACTTAGAGACATTCACTACAAGGATTTAATGAGAAGTCTCAGAACAAATTCTATCAAACATGCCAACGTTTATTAAACATTCATTCATGAGTGGCACAGAACAGTTCATATAATCTGTTTTGTAGTTTTCTTTTTTGGTACTCTGACCAGAATTTTGCCTGAAAAGTTTGCTCAAGGCAGACATAGCAAATTGCAGAGGCAAGCTTTTGTAACTTTTATGGTTGGCATTAGGCAACCTGAATTTCTTCTAAACCAGTGGCTGGATGCAGATCATTTAGAGATAATGCCTCAGGTGCTGTCTCCAGGGTTGTAGGAGTATAAGCGGAACTGGATCCTTATGCCCTGTTTCATTTTCTTTCTTTTTAAATTTTGGTAAAGTATATATAATATTTACTATTTTGACTTTTTCTTTTTTGTGGTACACGGGCCTCTCACTGTTGTGGCCTCTCCCGTTGCGGAGCACAGGCTCTGGACGCGCAGGCTCAGTGGCCATGGCTTACGGGCCCAGCCGCTCCACGGCATGTGGGATCTTCCCGGACCAGGGCACGAACCCGTGTCTCCTGCATCAGCAGGCAGACTCTCAACCACTGCGCCACCAGGGAAGCCCTGACCACTTTTAAGTGTATAGTTCTGTGCAATAAGTACCGTACCTTCACATTGCTGTGCAACCATCACCACTGGCTATCTCTAGAACTTTTTCAGCTTTACCAACTGAAACTCTACCCACTAAACACTAACTCCCCATCCTCCTTTACCCCCAGCCTCTGCTAGCACCATTCTACTTTCTGTCTCTATGAATTTGATTATTCTAGGAACCGTATATGTTTTAGTCTGCTGAGGCTGCCATAACAAAATACCATAGGCTGAGTGGCTTAAACAACAGATATTTGGTTCTCACAGTTTTGGAGGTGGGGGAATCTAAGATCAAGGTGCTGACTGATTCTGTTACTGGTGAAGGCTCTCTCTCTGGCTTGCATACAAGCCACCTTCCCACTTTGTCCTCACATGTCCTTTCCTTGAGCTCTTATGTGTCTCTTTATGAGGATATTAATCCTATGGTTTCAGGGTCCCACCCTTATAACCTCACTTAACCTTGATTACCTCCTTATAACCTTATCTCTAAATACAGCCACATTCAAGGTTAGGGCTTCACCATGAATTCTGGGGTGGGGGACACAATTCAATCCATAACATAAGAAGACTCATACTATATCGTTCCTTTTGTTACTGGCTTATTTCACTTAGCATAATGTCTTCAAGGTTCATCCGTGTTGTATCATCTGTCAAAATTTCCTTCCTTTCTTAGATTGAATAATACACCATTGTGTGTATGTATCATGTTTTGTTGATCCATTTATCTGTTGATGGACACTTACGTTGCTTCCGCCTTTTGACTATTGTGAATAATGCTGCTATGAACATAGGTGTACAAATATCTGCTTGAATCTGTGCTTTCATTTCTTTAGGGTATATACTCAGAAGGGGAGTAGCAGGGTCGTTGTGGTAATTCTGTATTTAGTTTTTTGAGGAATTACCATACTGTTTTCTACAGGAGCTCCACCATTTTATTACGTTCCCACACCTTGTTTCTTATACCCTGTTCATATAACTATGGAGAGTGCCTTTAAAATCTTTTTGGCCACTGTGCTTAACTTCGTATATATGTTATACTGTCCATGTTGAAATATTTTAAATTATAGACATCTTAAGAGGCCTATTTTCCACTTTGTGGATGATTATCAGGACACAGCAACTCATTTGAAAGATGTAAAAATAAAGGTAAGACTTTAAAAAAGAAGTTTAAAAATATCCTGTACAGGTTCTCTTAACTGACTACCTTATGTGGCTAAGTGCTGTTTCCTTCTTTGGATGCAGATAAGATAAGTGGTAATCGAGGTGTGAGTGTTTTTAAGGTAGCAAGGAATGTGTGGTCCATAAAGAGGTGAAAAACCAGCATTCCCTGTGTGAAAACGTATTTGGAAGTGTGCAGAGAATATGATATTTGAAATTCTAGTCCTTGTTCAGCTGATAACCAGCATCATTTACACACTTGAAAAGAGCATATTGACTTACCTGCTCTCTGAGGACCTTTCAGTTCGAAAAATCTATACTTTTAAATGTACTAAGTGAATGCATTGCAAATGTAAACATGTACCATTCATTTTAAAAGAACAAGGACTGGGAAGGATGTGCCAAGCTGTTAATAGTGATTGTCTTTAGGTGACTGGGTAAGGGGAGGTTTATGAGTTACAGTTTTGATTTGTTGGAACACTTTATTGACATGTATTGTTTGGATTTTGCATTAATTTATATTGTGGGGAAATAATACAAAATAGAACTTTTCCCCTTCTGAATTTGGATGGTTCATCATTCATCTTTTTTAACTTCTAGAGCTGTACCCTTTCTGGAGGGAAACACCATGGTCCTGTTGAAGCCCTGAAACAAATGTTATTTAATCTTCAAGCAGTGCAAGAAAGTTTTAATCAGAATAAAACCACAGAGCCAAAAGGCGAAATTAAACAAGTAAGCACAAACTTAATTTATGAATTGAAATCTATGAATGTGAATTGAGATCTGTGAAGGATAAGATTTCCTCCTAGATCTTTCTTAGCCTCACCTCTAATTTTATGTTAATAAACATGGTATATAACACATGTAGAGTTGTACTGTTGTTATTCTTTTTTTTAGAAAGTAACTTACTCAAATTTAATACTGTAAGATTTTTGCAGTTGTGTACCCCTGAATGGATTGTTCTATTAAGTTTATGGTTATAAATACAACATTGTATTTAGATATGATGTTATTAAAACTGTAGATGAAAGGATTGTAAGAGTTGTTTTTTAATGCCCTACAAAATTATTCTGTGTAGTCCAACTTCCTGTGTTTATATTTGAGGTGGCCTAGAGAACCTTTCAACATTAGGCTTCTCCCCATAACCTTAGTCATCTGAAGTTTAATTTTGTTACCATGTGTTTATTGACTCTTAATACGGTTATGTAAAGTTTTATTTTAAAGTAATTGTGTTTTTGTGTATTTCCTAGGAATTTGGAAATCTGTTTCTGCTTTGGGCTGATATTTCATAGGGGTCGAATTTTCCTCACAGTAGTATAGTGTTTACAAACCTAGCTTATGTTCTTCCAAGCCTGATTGTGAATTCTAATTCTTCCACTTACTAGCAAGTGCAGTATTTGTACAGATCACTTAACCTCCTTAATTCAGTTTCCTCTTCTGTAAAATGAGATTGTTGAGAAGACAAATTGAAACAAACTATAGAAAGTACTTATTATAGTCCTTGGCACCTGGTAAAAACTTAATACCTGGAAAATACTTAATACATTTTAATTGATATTGTTTATTTTGTTATTCAGTAGAGCTTTACAAAATTCAGTTTTCATTACAAGTGAGTGTACTAGATTTTAGGAACTATCACATGCTACTCACTTAAGTTGTATTTCTTAATTTTTCTCCTTACATTCTAATGATCATAACACTAACATACAGTGCAATCCATCCTTCTTTTCCTTCCCCTTTTAAACATTCTTGAGATAAAGCCTTGTTCAGTAAAGTCATAATTTCAAGCCAAGATTTGATATTTAATGAACAAACATTTTGAAGCATACTTCAGGGCAGTTGCAAGATGAAAAAGTTGTAGTATTTTTAGAATAAAAAAAATATATATATATATTTAATGCTTTACTGAAAATTATTTGCTTAGAATTATTTCCTTGGGAATGCAGACAATATTTTTAATGTTCTTATTAATCACACATATTAAATAGCATATAAGTTTATAATTATATAATATTTTCACTGTTTTATTATATTTGGTGTTTTTAATAATAGGTTTCAGAAGATGATTTCTCTAAATTACAGTTGAAGGAAAGTATGGCTCCTGTTAATAGGTCACTTCAAAAGTAAGTGTTCTCTGTCAATTTCTGAGTATGTTATGGATACAAACATCTCTGATTGAAATCAGAAGGTTACAGAATGGAATTAAAGTAGCTGGAAGAGGAGGTGTGCTAGGTATATTTAAGATTCTTGGAGCATAATTTTTAATCCTGAGATTTTCTCTTAAATTTGCGCTATTTTCTATTTAAAATGTTCTTAGGACCTAATGAGATAACTGTAGACACTAAAAATATAATAGATGTGAATGGCCTAGGGAAAATATCTTTTCATTTCTGAGTAATACCAACAATTTGAGATAGTATTGGTGTGGATATTCTGGAAGAACAACTTGTACGTGAAATGTGTTGTCATATATTCCCTCTAGAAGAGATAAATAATCCTAAGTAGGTATATCATTATTTGACATATCGCCACAGAAATTTAAGTGGATATAATGTCCTGGATATAAAGATAGGTCTAAATGCCCTAAGGTATTAATCTACTTATTTTCTTAGTTACATATCTTAAAAAGTTGGGAAGAATTTCCTATAGTCATGATATTGGTAGAAGAGACGGGTATTTATTTTATAGATTTGATTGTGTCAATATGAAGCGCCCTTACACATATGAATGTGTAAGATTTTGTAATTCTCAATACTAAAGGCCATGCTGTGAAAACCAAACTTAATGATAGCTGGAAAGTTGTCTCATTTCTCAGATCTCTTTTCTTGCTCAATTTTCTGGTCTTCGTTCTACACTAGGGATAGACAGAATTAGCTCTCAGACTTGCAAAACTTGACCCTAAAGCAAACATTTTTCTTTATTCTAATGTGCTCATATTTTACTTAGATCTAGGAAATAGTGGGCAGTTTGTTCTGAAAAGCCTTTCATTCAGTTCTTGCTGGATTCTAGGCTGAATATAGGCCAGTAAACATAGTATTTAAGAGAACAGCCAGTATAGTAGTACTAGTAGAAAAACAAATGTAAGATGTCAATGGGTAAAGTATAGCTAAATTGCCATTGCATAATCAGTGTTACTGAGTTTCTGTGGGTTGATTAGTATTTACTTGAATGATCATCAATAGATACATTGTCACAATAAGAAATGAGTTTTTTAATTTCAGTTTTGAAGGTGAATGACTATTCAATGTTGTAATACAACCCTTAGGTTGATGTTTTCCCCATTAGCCTGCTTTTTCACTTTTTGAGAGGAGAAAATCAAGAATAATTTCCTTCTACAATTTTATCCTTCCCTTCTCCCTCCACTTAACTTTGAAATACCAATCACTTTTGATAGACTCTTCTCTAAACAGATCGCTTTATTCTCAAAACGGGAGATAGAGGTTAGATGAAAGGAACTGCCAAATGATTGCGTAGCTGAGGTAGGGAGACTGAAGATTTCACACTTCTACTTAGCTTTTTTATTCCTTCCCATTATTACCCACTCCCCTTTCTACGTGACATTTTGTTTTAAAGACATAAAATATACTACATGGGATTAGAAAGGAAACCAGTTATAGTGAATTAACTATGAAAATATTAAAATACATTTCTAATTAGTAATATATGCTTCTCTTTATTGCATTTAAAATAAGACAATACATTTAAAATACAGGTAAGTTAAAATTCATTTTGTAAAAACATGTATTAGTGTGAAGGCCTTTTGCATAACTTGAATAAAAGCATTAAACCATGGTGTGCTCTTTTACTTACCTTTCACATATTGATCAGCAAACAATTAAAGAAAGGGAATATTGGAAGGCATTGATGTCTGGGTTACCAGTGAGACTTCACTATTTGGAGGATGAAAACTAGACTTAAAGTTGTCTAATAGTTGGCCAGTTATGTCATACGAACTTTTGGACTGTAGACAGAAAGACTTAGAGGACGTATGTTTTAGCAGTGGGTTTAATAACTGTTGTAATTTTGTAACTATTATATAACTATTGTAATTTTGAAGTAGTGATGAGTATAAAACATACTTGCAATGACTATAATGTGATATGAAAATACCTCTGATTTCTATGGCGTATGAGGTCACAGATTTTGGCTGTTGCTTATATTCATAATGGAAGGAAATGCTAATTTAAAGATAGCATTTTGTGAAAATAAAGATGATTTTTTTCCCCATCCAATTTCATAGACCCTCTAAATCTAAAGGATCTGTTGACCCTCCGATTTGTAAACAGTAACATCAGATTCTAGCCACTTGTCATCTTCCTTCTCTAGAGTCACAGCCTGAAAAGAAAAAAGGAAGTTAAGCCCCAAGTATATTTACAGATTATCTTCTTCCTCGTAAATATGTCTGTAGGAAGAAAATAATTCTCTAAGTAGAGAGATATTAGGATGTAGAAATAATAAAGTCTAATTTTACCTCTGATTGCTTAGTAACTCTGGGTGAGTTATTGTCATTTAGTTAATGAAGATGACAATCTCAGAAATTAACAGAAGCTGCCAAAAGGATGGCAGAATTCAGATTCTTAATACATTTGAGTAGAAGTGTCTAAGAAATAGAGTACAGGGAAATAGACGTAATGCAGTAATTAACACTACTAATTTCCTCCCTCTCCTTATCCTTGGTAAAGTGGAAGATGTATTTTACTTAATATACATCAATTGAACCTGTGTTGGAGACTGTAGAATAAGGTGTTGTAGTCACCACCTTTCAGTAACTTCTCACTAATTTCTCACCTTAGAGATTCTGGTATATTATTTCTGTTTTTCTTGGTCTCTTATTTATCAGAGATCTGAAATATGGTTGATTAACTGATATTTTTGAGTGATCCTCAAGGATCTGAAGGGTAAGGGAGAAGGAAAGCTGGAAGAATACTTTTAGAGGAAGACTGGAAAGTTAAGGGCTCCTATCTTCTTGGTTTGTCTGAGGGATGATTGAGAAAAACCAGGTTGTTGATATAATACTGCATTATTCAATGTAATTGTCATTTGTTTTCCCCCATGCTCAATAAAAATGAGTTTTCCTCAATTGTAACTGATTCTTTAGTGCTATTTAAATTTAGCTGCCTTGATTGTACATGTTAAAAATGAATTATGTCCTTTATTTCTTTTTTTTTTTTTTTGGTACGCGGGCCTCTCACTGTTGTGGCCTCTCCTGTTGCGGAGCACAGGCTCCAGACGCACAGGCTCAGCAGCCATGGCTCACAGGCCCAGCCGCTCCGCAGCATGTGGGATCTTCCCGGACCCGGGCGCGAACCCACGTCCCCTGCATCGGCAGGCGGACTCCCAACCACTGCGCCACCAGGGAAGCCCCTGTCCTTTATTTCTTAAATGATATACACAGTATATCAGAAGGTATCATTTCATTCTGCAAAGTACATGAAAAAGATGCTTTAAGTGCGACACAAGTGATACCTATTATTGTTTCTTATTAGGCTACTTGGCACACTTTCAAAAAAAAAACCCTTAAATGTCAAACATATAATTTTTTTAAGTAAGTGTTTATAGAATTTTAGATGAGTTATTTTAACCCTCAGTTATTCAGATTGCAAGGTTTTGTAAAGAAAAATTTTCAGTTTTGATACTAAAACTATTCCATAAACTTATCTCTCATACTAATTTTGAAGTTAAGAAACAATATAATCACCATTTCTTTTTGCATTACCTATTCAGTCCTTAATAATGGTTTATAATGTGTTTTATACTTTTTAATGAAGGGCTTTGCAACATTTATATCGCCTGAGAGACCTGGTTGATGATTCCAGTGGGAAACAGTCACCGAAAATATGAAGAGGAAAATAAAAGTCTAACCAATAAATAGTCACCACAGAACAAAAATGTATTTTTTTTCCTATTGCTTAAACTGACAAAGTAATTAGAAGCCATATATTATTCTGTGATTGGTTCAAGTATTATATATTTTTTAAAAACCAGACTTGAAAATGTCCATAGATTTTTGTGGTCTATCCTCATTTTGTGCCAAAATACCAGGAGGTGAACTAGAAGGATCCACACTATATGGCCTAGTCTGACTTTGGTCTTCAGGCTGTCAAATGTCTAATATTCAAAGATGGATGATTTCCGTTCTTGAAGCTTACATGGACTTAACCTTCTTCAGCATCCTCATCATTTTATCATCTGATTCTGGATCATTAAGAAGCTTTTCCTGGTTTCTATCCAAAATCTCTTAAATAGACTCTTTTATAAAGTTAGTATCCACTTAAGGAGCTTGAGGAATGTCAAAATTGTTATGGTGTATCTTATCCATATGGAAGTATGTTACTTTCAAGTTTCATAAAGCAAACATTTAAGAATATGTTATATTTGCAAATAACATTAATTGGTGCAGTGCTAAAAGGATGTTGTATATTGTGAATTCCAGGAAAACCTCATTTAATTAATGCTTTGATTCTATATGTAAGATAACCTTGACAGTACTTGACAGTTTATAAAATATTTGGGGGGGGGATATTTGAGATGTTAATATTTTGATATTATTTCCCAGATTTAAGTTTTGAGGTTAGCTCAAACTAGTAAAAACTATATCAGTGGCCAGTTGCTTTATGAAATTTGATAACTAAACTTAAATGAATATGGAAAATTAGAAAGTAACTGTATTTTAAAGCTATTTTGTAAGTGCTGAACTTTCTTTAAGGTTTGTCACTAGCTAGGACTGAACAGAGCTCTATAATTTTGCAACTTCTACCAAGTGAGCATCTAATAAGCAGGAAGCATCTTTACCAACAAAATGAAGAAATAATTCATAAGACATGGCAAAGCATATTAAAAAAGGCTGATGAAATTAAAGAATAGGTATGTATACAAATAGTACAAATTAACACTTCCCAAATTGGAGCGTTTTTGCTAATAAGTAGCTTCACTGTCAAATAGGAATTTCTAAGTACATTGGGTCAAAGAATTTTTCCCCCCAATTTAAAGCACTATCTAAGACCTTTGTTATAGAACTTACATGTCAGAGACTGTGGAGTGAATCCTGTCTTTTTTTTCTTTGCCTAGTGAGTCAGTCACTACTATTCTTTTTGCCCAGTTTGAGAGTCACTTGCTAATAAGTTTGTTGTGTTTACTCTGTGGAGGTGTTTTTGCCGCAGACATTCTATTTCTGATTATGGTCTTCTGCTTCACAGCAGATAGTTTGCATACAGTCAAACAAGACATTACTTTGATGATTGAAATGTGGTTGGCTGTTAAAAGTGCAGATAGATTTTGAGTGGATGAACATAGATCTGAGCGGAGCATGTTCCAGTGAAATCCAGTATCCAATGAATTCTAAAGGCAGAGCAGACAAAGATATCAGATACTTACATATTATCTGTTGATCAGATATAATATGTTTAGTATACCTAGAAAGCATCTCCAAAGGGATTATTATGCTGTGTTGACTCTGAGTAGCACTGATTTGGTTAGTTCTCCCATTTGCAAGAACATATATCCAGTACTAAATAAGATAAGCCTGTTCTAAAATTTTGTTATAACTAGTATTTTAAGAAACTTGATTATACTTACCCCAGAGTATTTTTCCTTTTGTATTAAATATGGAAGTTTAAGTTTTTTAGCAAAAAAGAGAACTTTAAATGATTAATTCTAGCCTTTCAAAAATATATAGGAGATTCAAACAAGAAAAAAATGTAAATGATAAATGTTCAATAAATTCTTTAAGGAATTGATTTAATTAATTGTTAAATATTTCAGTATTTTTTATTTTGAGATTTCCAGAGGAAAAATAGGAGACAACAGTATTGAGACTGAGTTGGGAATTTAAAGCAGATGAGAACAATTAGTTTTAAAAATAGGATTGTGAATATAAAGTTTTATCAACCTTTTTCTCTCTTTTAGGTATATTGAAAAATATTAAATAGAAAAAGTGATAAAATTTTAATAAGACATTTCAGATTTTTAATTGAGCTTGAAAAAATTTAACCTAATTCCAAAAATTATTTGAGATCAAGTGATAAAAGTGTGATGCATATGTGAAGACTTGAAACTCAACTGTATTTTCTTTGTTATCAGTAAGAACTCTCAGTTGTTTCTGGGACAATTCATTTCAGCTTCATAGAGATTTCTGACTAAACTGAGGAACTCTGTCTTCTTGGGTTTGTTTGGGTTATATATCTCTCTAGTTATGTTATTTCTTGTTGAAATTTATAAATGTGGATTTGGGGGGTTATTCTTTTGTATTTAATGTTTCGGATAATGTCTTGTTAAATCATATGCAGTTATACCAAAATGTTGCCTGAAGATAAATCATGACAAGATTTCTTTTTTTCCCCCTATGTTTTGAATACGTGGAATCACTCATTACTTTGAATTTGTTTCCTTTTTTCCTGTCCCACCTTTCACTGTGTCTCAAAACCTCTTTGTTAGAAGTGCTCTCAAGAAGTAAACTTGACAATAGGCAAGTAGCATGAAAGGGAACAAAATTCATCTGTGGCTAAGATCATTTTCCTTTTTTGAACAAAAATATTAGTTTTTTTACCCTCCCAGTTTATTCTACATTGTCCTTACAGTAGACCAGACATGTCTGCGTAACAACTTTTTTTTTTTTTACAATGTAGCAACTTTGTTACATTAACGGAGACTAGTCCATTTGCCTCCTAATATTTGTTTCACCCATGACCATTCTTCCCCTCATTTTCAGTTCATACATCCAAAGACATCCTGACTAGTGTTTACAAGATACTGTTGTACACACCGCCACTGTCATCTTACTGATTTATTTCAGCAAGTTTGCTGCAGCTAAATTGCTTTACTCAGATTCTCCCAAGCTTTCTGTGTATGTTCTCACCTTTATGCATATTATTTCCCATACTTGAAATACTCAGTTTTCTTTCATTCTGGTTATTTAAAGCTTACTCTGCCATTTCTTTAAAGCTCTGACAGAGTTTATACTTACTTTTCCAAACAATCTCACCTTCCAAACTCTGGTAGGTTGGCTCTCCATTTTCCTTCCCCATCACTCATTTAGCTGTTCTATTTCTTGTTTATGTTTTTGATATTCTTCTTGTAGCAAATTTGTATCCCTAGGGGAGAAAATGTCTCAAAAAGTATTAGATGATTGATTTTGTTTTGTCTCCTTGATAGTGTCTCTTACATAATGATGTATAACCAGAAACATGTAAATTTAAAGTGTTAATTGATAATTCTAAGCCTGATTTCCTATATAAGGTTGTAAGCTCAAGATAGGAGAAACCACGTCTTTTATTTATGTGATGTCCTGCAAATCCTTTTTAAAATGAGGTAAATTAAACCTATTATGGAAGAGATTTCTTTTTTGATATTGCAGTTTATCAAATAAGATGAACATTTTTGTATTTTGGATGACTTGGTTATAAGCTTTCTAACCTCTTGAGCCCTGAAAACTTTTAAGATTTTTATATATTCTGCATTTCATCAGGTACATGAACTATTTTACAGGTCTAGGACTAAGTCTAGGGAAACTTTCAGTGGCTGGTTTTCATTGTGTTGCTTCTTTGAGCCTGGCTTGATGGGAAACTATCAGTCTGGGTCCAATCTAGAAACAGAAACCACACGGTGATTGTAAACAAGAGAAGCTTAATATAAAAAAAAGTTTTAAATTGGTCAGACTCCCAGGAGTTCAGCATTTGCAGCAGCTGAAGAAGTGGTGTTTCCCTGGACCTGGCTGCCTCCCTCTCTCCCGGGTTCCACAGGGGGAAAAAAAGTTTTAAATTGTGACAAAAGAGATAAGATATAAGAGAGCTCTATATGGTACCCCAGAGATAAGGGAGAGTACTCAAGGAAGGACAACCTTGTAAGAAGGAGCTAAGATTTGGGGTCAGAGCTTGTTGAAGGAATAGCTCCAGTCCACTTGATGGCACAGTTTACTGGTTTGTCCGGACCAGAGTCGGTTTTCAGTTACTAGGCAAGCAGGAAGCCATTCTCCAAGGTTCAGGGAAGCTGCAGGTGGTGGGCCTGGAGAGGGAGTGAGGATTCTTTCTGCATGCTGGACAGTGCTGGCTGGACACCTGGAGCGTAAGGGGTTTGTATTGGGAAAGTTGAAGGAAGGTGATCACCAGCCTGGGCCAGGTCTGTGAGGTCGCCAAGGAGAACCATACATTCTGGGACTGTGACTGGGGCAGAGAACTACCTGGTGTCTTTATACCCACCTTGTTTACTGATGGTGGAGCTGCCAGAAAGCAGCAGGTGAGCCCCATCAGGGTGAATTTGGAGCTGAGAGACTATAAATTGATGACTGGCATGGAAACTTGTCAGGTTCTAGAAAGGTTTTGGTGGGAGAAAACATCATAAGGGAAATTTAAAAAATGCTTCACCTGTCCAACTCTGACCTCCCTGTTTTGCAATATACTATGTAGTCTGTCCAAGCCAAGAACCTGGAATAAAGGTAAAATAGCAAAAATGTCAGGTCATTTGGAAAACAGGCCCAGTAAGAAACCTTGGGCCAGTATTTTCAAAATCTAATGAATTTGATAATTTTGTAAAAGAAAACGGATCTGAACTAGAAATCTGGGACTATTATAAATATTCTGGAATTATATGGAAGAAGATCAGAATATCAGGGGAGTAGATTGCGTTCCTTCAATTGTGTTTCATCAAGGTGCCACATAACTTTTGAGTGTTTTTGGAAATTGAGCGTTTCCTGCAATTGGAATGCTTTGTTTTGTAGTATATTGCTTCAATTAAGCCATGATTTTTTCTGTGTCTTCCACATATTACTCTTAATTTTGCCTTTCAAGACAATCTCACATTTTGGTCTTCCTAATATTGGAACCAACAAAAATAATGCTACTTCCATCTTTCAGGCTGTTTCTAGTTTCTAAATTACTTTTTTGGACAAAGTTTTATGTTCATTATTGTCTCACTTTTTTTTGAATGCTATCTAGCGTTCCCTGTGTTGTTTAAATGTCTATATTATACAAATGACCCAGAGCCCTACTTAACAGCAAAACTCTAGAGTATGCACTTTATTTTTTGTAGTGATATATGATTGACATATATTAGTTTCAGGTATACAACATAATGATTCGATATCTGTATATTTGATATTTGTATATAAGTCTAGTTAACATCCATCAACTGTATTTTTTCTTACTGCCACCCATAGCTAATTTTTTCCCAGCTTTGTTGAGGTATAATTGACAAAATTGTAAGATATTTAAAGTGTATGTCGTGATGATTTGATATACACGTGTTGTGAAAAGATTCCTCCATCTTGTTAATACATTCATCACCTCATATTTATCTCTCTCTTTTTTGGTGAGTTGTTTTCATTTTTTAAGAAATGTGGTGTCAGATGTCCAAGATGCGTAGAGTAGATCATAAAGGATCTACATATTGTTCTTTGATAATTTATTATTCCATTCAGCATTCATTTATTTGCCTCTGCGTGGCGGTGGAAGGAGGAGAGAGGAGTGTAGGAGTGTAAGGGTGGGAGAGATGATGACAAAGTATGGCTATCGTGAGGAACTCGATGGAAATATATAAGTGGATACAGTTACACTACCCCAGGTAAGTATTGTTTCAGAGAAATGAAGATGGAGCAACTGCTATTAAGGCACAGGCGGTGGAGCAGCTAAGTGGCCGGAAAAATCAGGAATGAGTTCGCTCAGGAGGGAATGCTTGAGCTGATCTCCAAAATGAACATATTTGCCATCAAAGAAATTGGATGGAAGGGTGTTTGCTCTAGGCAGAGAGTAAGACGTGCAAAGACTTGAGTTATTAAAAAGGTCTGATACAAAATTACTGACTTGGAAGGGTATGTTGTGTGTTGTTAGTGGAAGAAACCAGTGCTTTAATATCGGGCAGATTTGTTTTATGATTCCACCATTTATTAGCTCTTTGTTGTAAACCAGCTCCTTGATCTTGCCTGAGGCTTTATTTAAATTTTCCCTTCGTAGTAGGTAGTTGGCAGTTTTGTTTCAAGAATTAAATGGTAATGCCTCTCACGTGATTTCAGTAAACACTAGCAGCTAATAATGTTAATACGCCTAGGTGGGGGGAGGCTTTGAGCTCAGCCCCTGGCATTCATTCACCAGTTACAACTCTTGAAAACTGTGCTGGAATATATTAAGAAATGCTCTTATCTCCCTCTCTTCCCACACCAAGGTATAACTCTTTTGAGGAGAAAGAAACCTCTCTCTCCATTCTGTAGGCCACATACATTCTTTAGACTGTAAGCATTATGATTAGGATCCCAATTCTCTTCTTCCTCTTCAGGATGCTTCAGCCCAGGGTTCCTGTTGGACCACTGATGTCCTTTGTGCTCCGTCTCTCCTAGTTACCATCCGCACACTCACATAATGGAAGGGTGTTTGAGCCTAGGTAATGCTTTGCCATTGTAAAGTGGTGGCCCTTGAAAGAATACTTTGCTTTGGGTCTTCAGCAAGGTATAGGCTTGACATCATGAGTTGGGAGTGGAGGTTCAAGGGAAGTACACTTGTTACTTATCCTTTAGACCTCTTCACTGTACATATGATTAAAGCAAGTTTAGCTGGTAGACTAAGCCAGTGGCCATAGCCTCCCCAACACTCTCACTTCTAGTAGGAGAAAAGAGAAGGTGTGAGGTGGGGAACGAGTAAAAACAGAAAGGGACAACGAGGTGAAATACGAACTTTGATAGCATCATTATTTTGAACTAACAGACCCTGCTTTGGTTAGTTTTTTCATGGATTAGTAGAAGTTTCAGATTCCTAGCTGGTGACCATGCCTACAAAGTAACTTTACAAGGGAATGTTACAACATCTGTATCCTGGTTTGCATGTGACTTGTTTTCTGTATACAGTAGAATGTCAAATTTGAGGGGTTCAGTTTCAGTGTCAGGTCTCTACTTAGCCATGGTCACAAAGAGGAGCCCCCAAGTATGAAAGGATGAGTAAGGTATAGAGGTAAGGGGTGAGGAGTAGAGGGGACATCTGCCAGGATGACTGGAAGGGTAGGAATCCTCTGTTGTCTAGTAGGGATAGAAGGGGGACTCCCCTTTGAGTCATCTTTGTAGAGTTCTGAATTGTAAAAGTAGGAGCTGATGTCTCTGTATCCCAGTTCTAGGATCTAGAAATGTCTAGATTTTATAGCACAGAGTTTTTATAGCATTCTCTGACCCATAGTCTCAGGTTCAGGTGGGAAAGTCCAAACTCTTAGCATTACCTGTGTAGCAGGGGCCTTTCTGACTGTTGGAAGGCCTCACTTGGCAAGAATGACACAAATGAGGGCTTTGGTTCAGTACTTTAAACAGTATCTTGTCCAAGAATCATATTCTGGGCTTCCCTGGTCGCACAGTGGTTAAGACTCCCCTACCAATGCAGGGCACACAGCTTCGGGCCCTGGTCTGGGAGGATCCCACATTGCCATGGAGCAACGAAGCCTGTGCGCCACAACTACTGAAGCCCATGTGCCTAGAGCCCGTGCTCCGCAACAAGAGAAGCCACAGCAATGAGAAGCCCGTGCACTGCAACAAAGAATAAGCCCCTCTCACCGCAACTAGAGAAAGCCTGCGTGCAGAAACGACCCAACGCAGCCAAAAATAAATAAATAAATAAAATTTAAAAAAGAAACAACCACATTTTCTGACCTCGAATAAAAAGAGGGCAAGTTAGGAATGCTTTTAATTTTGGCAGAGTTGAGATAAGGGGTGAAGTTAGAGATGACTAATTTCACTACTGGCTTTAAAAGTGAGCAACCAGGGCAGGACAGGAATAAAGAGGCAGACATAGAGAATGGACCTGAGGACATGGGGAGGGGGAAGGGTAAGCTAGGACGAAGTGAGAGAATGGCATTGACATATATATACTACCAAATGTAAAATAGCTAGCTAGTGGGGAAGCAGCTGCATAGCACAGGGAGATCAGCTTGGTTCTTTGTGACCACCAGAGGGGTGGGATAGGGAGGGTTGGGGAGAGATGCAAGAAGGAGGAGATATGGGGATATATGTATATGTATAGCTGATTCACTTTGTTATGCAGCAGAAACGAACACACCATTGGAAAACAATTATACTCCAATAAAGATGTTTAAAAAAAAATGAGCAACCACTGGTTGTACAGGAACTAGTTTATAAACAGTCTAGTAGAAGTAGTCATCCTTTTAATAAAGTCATACTTTTTTAATAACATTTTTTAAAAATTTATTTATTTTTGGTTGCATTGGGTCTTTGTTGCTGGACGCGGGCTTTCTCTAGTTGCGGTGAGCAGGGGCTACTCTTCGTTGCGGTGCGCGGGCTCCTCATTGTGGTGGCTTCTGTTGTTGCAGAGCACGGGCTCTAGGCGCCCAGGCTTCAGGAATTGTGGCTCTTTGGCTCTAGAGCACAGGCTTAGCAATTGTGTCACACGGGCTTAGCTGCTCCACGGCATGTGGGATCTTTCCGGACCAGGGCTCGAACCCATGTCCCCTGCATTGGCAGGCGGATTCTTAACCACTGCGCCACCAGGGAAGCCGTGTTATACTACTTCTGCTAGCTTGATTAATTGTTGAACCTTCTTCCTTCCAGTTATATGTGACTATGTCTCAGTCCTTCCTGATTTGGGTTCAGTATCTGTTTTCCCTGGATTACTCATCTTACTCATTGTTCACTTCCCTAGTTTACTGCAGTATCTATGTAGAAATAATATACCTGTAATTTATAAACAGATATATCATTTAAATTTTTTAAATTAATTCAGTTTTCTTTATTATAAGCTGCTATTGAAGTATGATGAAATTTTTTTAACATGAGTCTTGCATGAGAGAAATGTGGCAAAAATCTTTGAATATACATTTTATTTAAAAATCCTTTGGAGCCACAAGCAAGATTTAGGTGGAGCCATATGTAGTGTTGCTTATGAATACAGATATGAGTATGTATACTGTGGAATTCTCAGGATGGGTATATCAGGATTAGCTGGGTGGTATTTCTTCCTCAACTCCATCACTGGGTTGTGATGAGGGATAATGTGTTGCAAGTGTCAGTGTCTGGAGACAAAAAGAAGTTGACAGCCTCTATTACATTGTATGTTTTCATCCTTAAATGCTGACAAAGATATCTTCATAGTTACATATATTTCAGAAAACAAAGGTTGTGTGTGACAAGAAATGTTGGGTGTTTCTTTGTTTGTTTCCAAGGGCTGAGTGGGAACTCTGGAGTCAGACCTGTCTGTGTTCGAGGCTCTACCACATGCTAGCTCTATGACCCTGGTTTAGTTAACTTCACCCTTCTCATTTGTAAAGTGGGGCTAGTGATAGTACCTACATCAGAGGACTGTCATGAGCATTTAATGGGACAGTAAAATAGATCATAAAGGAAGCCTCGGTAAATGTTACCTGTTACATTATTACAACTGTTATTAGTCACTAGGTGTAATGTTTCTAAGTTTCTTCTGCATTGGAGCAATAGAGCGTTGCTCATACTTAAGATCACTGTTATCTCTCGTGATTTATCTGTTGTCTGCTTCTTGGAGAAGTTAACTGTGCCCTTCTAAACACTGATATAAACCATTACAGTCAATATTTGTTGAATGAATGCACATGAGCTGTAACAGTTTTCTGGAGTTGGACTCAGCTGATTTTGTTGTTCATATCACCACTCAATAGCCTTCTGTTCTAAAATGCTGTTGGATTGGCACTAAAAGTTACATATGAAGCAATTATATTGGGGAACAAACAAAAGCTGGAATGTTGAATATCTTGAATTATCATGTCAATGAAATCTTGAAAAAAATGGGAGTGTTGGGAATCCAGCAGTGTTATTTCCCCAAATAATTATATCTGTAATTCAAGTGGGTAGAGCTGGACAGTCCTAAGGGTTATTTAATCTAGCCTTAATTTTATACACATGAGGAAAACTGACTTAGCAAAGTTAAGGAACTTGTCCAAGATCAGATTGTCGTGCAGAGCTGCGTGAATAGAATATTTTCATTTTCTTCACAAGTTCAGAGCTCCTTCCCAGCTCTTTCCCTTCTCTGACACTTATTTTAGGAGCCCATACCCACATAATACCTGTTAGCGTTAGAGTTCTTCCTGAGAACATTCTGCAGTGGGTAATGGTGGACTATGGCAGCAGTGGGAACATGTATTGTGTCTTTTCCCACAAATGTCTGAAAATTAAATGTATGGCATTGATTTTGAGGTGACAAAATATTTAAAATAAATTAAGTTTTATCTGTGGGGCCAGTAAGGGGATTTCCTCATCTTGTTACCAGGGTACTATAAAACATAGTTTTTTTCTTGTTTAATTTTCCTTGTGTATTTGTTACTGGTGCGAATCATTACACTATTGTCTTTGAGACAAGGGTCTATATCTTCTATGATACTGTAACAGTCTCCAGTGTCTGGTCATCTGAAAGTTGGCAATAGATAAGAAACATTTGCATAATAAGAGCACAGATCAATCTTGTTACTGGTAGACATTTCAAAGGAAGTAATCAAATAATTGCCAACTTTATCTTATTAGCTTTTTCCACCTGAATCATAGAAGGCAGATAACTTGGAGATGGGGGCCGCTGGGGAAATGTTCTTATTGAAACAAAGAAGCACTGCCTTTTCTTCTATGCCAGCATGGCATAAAGGAAGAATCCGGTTGGCTCAGGTTTTCTAACAGAAACAATATGCATATATTCTGTTTTCTGCTTAACCTTTCAACCAGTAATAGAATTACTAAAAAGTTAAAAGCATCCACCAAGGGATCTTGCTTGAAACAATTATTATTATGATAATCTAATGGTGATTTTGTTTCTTTCATTAAAAAATATATTTTTGGTGGATATCTGATGAATATCTTGCGTAAATATTAAGGACTCCTGCCTTCCCACCAGCACTGCCCATTTTGGAGACTAAAGTGACCATGATTTAAATGATGTTAAATGGTGAAAGGGTGGGTGAAGGGGTTAAAAGATAAGAAATATATTGCCAGTAGTACTTAGGTATGGTCTAGATAGGAAGTTCACTGTAATGGCAATAAGAAAACCTAGGTTTTAGTTACAATTCTGTTATCTTTATATAAGCAGGTCTTTTATTCCGATTTTCTAATTTGCAAAATAAGGACAATTCTATAAATGATTCAAGGTAATGGGTGAGGATGTAGTAATTTGACTTACTAGGAGGGATAATAGGTGGTTTATGAATTCAGATGTCCTTCTACCATATTAAGATAAGGGTGTTATTAAAGTAGTGAGTCTACTTGTGCTTATTAAAAAGGAAAAGCCTGACATTCATTGGACATTTACTATGTATGGGCACCGTGCTAAGTGCTTTACTTATATTAACTAGTTCAGTCCTCTCGCACCTTTATGACGGCAACATTGTTAGCCCCATTGTAAAGGTAAAGAACTTGAGGCACAGGGAGGTTAAATACCTTGCCTCAGGTCACACAGCTAATAAGTGGCAGAATTAGGATTCAACCCTTGGTGGTCTGGCTCTAGAATTTTCACTCTTAATCACACACGATAAACTGCCCTGGTTATAGCCACTGGCAGGACTGATATTCATCTAGTATATACTGGTGTGACCACACCACCTCTATTTCCATTGAGTCTTAGAGACCACTCATTGTAAAGCACATCCCATTTTTAGAGATGTTAAAATGTAGACTTCATTCTAACAAATGCACAAGGAAAATTTAATAGGAAAAATATGTTTTATGGTACTCTGATAGCATGATGAGAAAATCACCTTGCTGGCTCCACAGATAAATTATTTTGAATATTTTATTACCTCAAAAATCAATGCCGTACATTTAAATTCCAGGTCTTTGTGAGAAAAGGCTAAATTGATATGAGTCACTGATGCATCTTAGATTTGATGAGATATGGTAGGAAAGCCACAAAGTCACTCCCCATCACTTGAGCATAAATTAACCTTCAGCCTTGTCAGAGCTTGAGCTGCCTGACCCAGATAGAATCTATATTTTTTACCACATGGTCTGTTACTAAACTACTTACAGACAAGTCAGAAATATGAAATAGAATGCAACTGACTAAGTGTGTCTACCAAGTGAAACAGTGTTGGGACTCGAAGACTTAGCTCAAAATTATGGTTTCAGAGAGGCCTTGCCTTTTCTTCCTATCTCAAACACAATTATTCTTTTTGTGCTCACAAGATCTTGTACATACTTCTATCAGAACACAGCACATTTTTGGGGGAAATTATTTGCTTTCTTTTCCATTTCTCCTACTAGATTATAAGGTAATAAAAGGCTTCGTAATGTGCAGAGTGGTATACAGCCTGGAATAGAATAGGCATTCAACCATGTTTATGGAAGGAATAAAGGTAGGAAGATAGAAAGGAAAGGAGGATGGGTGACTGTTTTGTGGATTACAGTAGCAGTTTTTAGCTTACTCAGGCCACAGCTCATCACCAGGAAAGCTGATGCAAGATGAATTTTAAATGATTTAACTTTCAGGTAACAAAATTATCTAATAAGTAAACCACATAGAAAAATCAATCACATTATCTAGAGGCAGGACTGATTTGGGTGATAAAATGTTATGCTAGACTGAGCACCCACCATCAAACTCTGCAGAGAACCAATGCCATGGAAGAATCTTTTGATAAAGGGTGCTTTGCTTCTACACTAAAACTAGTTGTGTGGTTTTGGGCAGGTATCGCACCTCTTCATGCCTCAGGTTCCTAATTTACAAAATGGGAATAATCATCATAGTATCTGACAGGATTGCTGTAAGAATTAAATCCCATGATGTATGGAAAGCACTTAGTACTGTGCCTGGTACTTTGTTGAAGAGAGGAAATAAATGTTAGTTAGCTATTGTTGTTATTATCTGTGTATGTGCTATCAATGAGCAAAGAGTTGGGGACCAAAAGAAGTGTTTTGTTGGTCTCTAATTTGGCTATGCTTTCAACGGTTTTTTTTTTTTTCTACTGAGATTATTGTTTAAGAAACAACTTCCTTGTTTCATTTCCTTAACTTTCAACTCTATATAAGCACTTCCTTCCTTAAGAATCATCATTCTTCTCCTCTCAGGGATCTCTCCATTTGCTAAAGCTACATCCCTCCCCCGTTTTTCTTTTTCAGTGAATTGCTTGCCCATCTATGCCAATGGACAACTTAGCATTTGAAATGCATGAAGATGCAAAGCAGAATATTGTGTCTGGGGGGAAGATGAATACCACATCCAGAATGGTAAGAATGTAAATGGGGACTTAAGTCTTGAGATTAGTTCCCCCCATAACCTTTATGCAGAGCTCAGGAAACAGTCCCTCTTTAGACCAGCTCTCTTCAAGTGACCTTCTTCAGAATGGTAGCATCTCCTGCTCTGAATATCTCCTGACTTGCCATCTCTCATAAACTCTTAACTCCTTTAGCTATTTAATGGCCCAGCTTTCTATGAATTGTTGTTCATGGCATTAATGAGTTGTTTATTGTTCAATATATTACCCTTATACAATGTTAAATTGAATATGTTGGTAAATGATTATGTTATACAAAATATACCATTTAAGAATTGATAATTTTTAAAATTTTTATACAGTTTTTAAAGATTACTCTCCATTTAGTTATTACAGAATATTGGCTATATTCCCTGTATTGTACAGTACATCCTTGTAGTCTATCTTACACCCAATAGTTTGTACCTCCCACTGCCCCACCCTACCTTGCCCCTCCCCCCCACACTGGTAACCACTAGTTTGTTCTCTATATCTGTGAGTCTGCTTCTTTTTTGTTATGTTGACTAGTTTATTGTATTTTTTAGATTCTATATATAAGTGATATCATACAGTATTTTTCTTTGTCAGACTTATTTCGCTTAGCAATAATGCCCTCCAAGTCCAACCATGTTGCTACAAATGGCAACATTTTATTCCTTTTTATGGTTGAGTAGTATTCCATTGTATATATACCACCTCTTCTTTATCCATTCATCTGTTGATGGACACTTCCATATCTTGGAAATTGTAAATAATGCTGCTGTGAACACTGGGGTGCATGTACCTCTTTGATAAGTGTTTTTTTTAATTATTATTATGTACCTAGGAGTAGAATTGCCAGGTCATATGGTAGTTATATCTCTAGTTTTTTTGAGAAACCTCCATACTTCCACAGTGGCTGCACCAGTTTACATTCCCACCAACCTTCCCTTTTCTCCACATCCTCACCAACATTTGTTATTTGTGTTCTTTTGAATATTTCAGAATGTTAAAGTAAGAATGTCTGTTAGAATTATTAGTGATCAAAGATTTGCTTGCTCAGGGAGAAAGACCAGTGGAAAAGGAGTCCTGGACATCATTGCTTATAAAGATCATTTTACCTTTAGGTAAAAGGTCAGAGGAGTGAGGGCAAATTGGTCCAAAGGTTAGGGTGTGTATTTTCTTGGCAGCTTTCAGTAATGTGGATTGTAACTCAGAAATAATACTGCTGTTTATAGCATATATTTGTGATATGAAACCAGGAAATAGTAACATAGAAATACATGGAAATATTGTGACTTGGAGATGAGTGGTGACTTGGAAGCTCATTTAGGTAATACACAGGAGGAAGGGAATTTAATGAAGCTATTTAATGAAGGAGGGAGGGGGAGAGAGAGACAGAGACCTGTCAGGCCCATTGACTACTGATATGTTGCTTATTCCCATGCATGTAGCTGTACATGTAAATGCATTTGTACATTCTGGAACCAAAAAGTTCTTAGAAAATACTACTTATAACCTCTTTGATTTTCAGGTGAAGAAACTGGTAAATAGGGGCTAACTGACTGACTTGGAATGCATTTCATATACAAACTTAACTGGGTACTTAATTTTCTAGTATTATTCTGTGCCCCAGCTCCTTGTATTTTTATTTTTGTTTATTTGGACGTCATCTGGGTATACGGGGTGTGTGTGAGTGTGGGGCTGTGCCCCACAGCCTGCAGTCCTTGCACTTGCCCAGCTGCTAGACTGAAGAGAGAGCCTGAGTCAGCGGCAGAGACATCAGTGATTCACCGGACACAGAATCTTACAAGTCAGAGGCCGAGGTCCTGGAGTGACACCCACCATGTACGGGCGGGCAGGCAGGACAAGACAGCAATCTTCCCTGCATAGGGGAGGAAGAAGCTATCAATTATAGGGGGCATGACATCAAAAGGGCTCCTTGGTTGCCAGGGGGACTGTGGAACACATCTCTGCACAGCTCTCTGGGTTAGCATCCAACGCAAGTGCCGTGGTTTCCTGTTGATGACTGAACATAGTGGAGCTGGTCTGGTCCCAGGGCTAGAACAATGGTTAGCGAAGGTGGCTGTGGGGGGCAGCGATCAGGCAGGTGGTTACTGATTAAACTTTCCACTTAGGAGGGAAGGCAGTCATGTGCATAAGTAAGCATGAGGCAGGGCTGGGGAGGGGGGCAGGGGGTGTACAGGGAGCAAGAGAGCAGCCGTCTTATGGGGCCTGACCATACTGTGAGTGTACGTATGTGTGTATTTATTTACACATGTATTTTTTTTAAAGCACATTCTCTGCATTCAAAGACCTTATTCTTTTTTTTTAAATTAGTTAATTTATTTATTTTTGCTGTGTTGGGTCTTCGTTTCTGTGCGAGGGCTTTCTCTAGTTGTGGCAAGTGGGGGCCACTCTTCATCGCAGTGCTTGGGCCTCTCACTATCGCGGCCTCTCTTGTTGGGGAGCACAGGCTCCAGACGTGCAGCCTCAGTACTTGTGGCTCATGGGCCTAGTCGCTCTGCGGCATGCGGGATCCTCCCAGACCAGGGCTCGAACCCGTGTCCCCTGCATTAGCAGGCAGACTCTCAACCACTACGCCACCAGGGAAGCCCCACATGTAGTATTTTACTCAGTATGTTTATCCCACAAATGCATTTTTAAAATAAAGAGAAAATAAACCAAATTGAGAAAGGAGGCAATATTTCTCATGCATCAAGAGTAGAGAATAATGGCTTCATAATTTCTCCTAGGAAAAGAAGAGGCAGTGGTCACTGACGAGCATTTTCCTGGTGTGTCTCTTGGCCTGCACCATTACCACTGCATCTGGAGTCCTGATTCTCTCCTTGGTTTATGTTAACAACTCTCAGCCCCATTCAGAACCTGGAGCCCAGCCTCTGCAAACAGCAATTCCCATGGTGCAAAAGGGTGTTGATCCAGAATTCAAGTTTCTTAATCATTTACCTAAATCCAACGTATGGATCACACATATTAGGAAAAAGAATCATCTATTATAAATGGTGATTCCAGAACAAAGTTTCCATTGCTCGTTTTCTAAGCTTTGTTCTCTCTTCATTGGAAGGAAGCAGCTGTGGGCTGTTTGGAGGAAAGGAAGTGAGGGATAGAGAAGGGGGAAAGTTGGGTGGATATTGGCTCCAGGCAGAATTTTTCTTTAGTAGATAGTTCTGTGTTTGGCTGGAGGGGAGAAGTGCAGGACAGCCCTGTTCTCTTGCCAAGACAGGTGTTCTTTTTTATGTCAAACAGAGACTGATAGCCCTGCATGTACCACGTTGTCTCCCGGAGTCTTGCAGACCTATTCTTTTCCTTTTGGGGGCTCCAGTACTCGCCACACCACCTTGCCTTTTCCCTTGTGCTTCCCGCTTACCCCATAGGCCATGGTGGCCTCACGTTCCTCAGGAGGTGGCCTCCATGCTGATGATTTGCTTATGGCTTTTCAGGTGTTTGAGTTCCCCGGTGGTGCAATCCAGTGGGCCTGGTACAGGACCAATGCCGAAGAGTATCTCAGCATTGAAGAAGATGCCTTTGGCAGCAGCTTGAACAGTCAGAGCTCACAGATGACTCTGGGGACCCTGAGAATAAAAAGCAATGGCCTCCGAACACGGCTATCTTGTACAGGTGTCACCAGTTTGCCCACGTTCTGCCCTTAAGCATTTGTGCTGTGTGTCCTCAGGCTATTATTTAGGTTGTTGCAAAACCTACTTAAATAAGTGGTAGACCACATCCAGGCTTTGGCTGTGTACTCAATTAGATTAGTTATCAGTGCCTTGAAGCATTAACCTGTTTGTTTTAATTATTCTTGGCATCACTTTGAACTTCTTTCTTCAGTATGAAATCATTTTTCATACATTGTTAAGCTAAGATCGCTGTTCCATCTTTTTTTTATATATAAATTTATTTATTTATTTATTTATTTTTGGCTGTGTTGGATCTTCGTTGCTGTGCGCGGGCTTTCTCTAGTTGCGGCGAGGGGGTGTTACTCTTCATTGTGGTGCATGGGCTTCTCATAATGGTGGCTTCTCTTGTTGCGGAGCACGGGCTCTAGGCGCACGGGCTTCAGTAGTTGTGGATCTTGGGCTCTAGAGCGCAGGCTCAGTAGTTGTGGTGCACGGGCTTAGTTGCTCTGTGGCCTGTGGGATCTTCCTGGACCGGGGATCGAACCTGTGTCGTCTGCATTGGCAGGCGGATTCTTAACCACTGTGCCACCAGGGAAATCCCCACTGTTCCATCCTTTGAGCCAAAGCTAAAACTGGTAGCTGTGATCTAATGATCAAAGAAACTACAGTTTCCCTCTAAGGAATAAAGCAGTGACTGTAATAACAAACTGGTTTGCTGATGTTCAGCCTGGAGTCTCTGAGATCAGCCAGTTGGATGCCCTTTTGTGGTTTAGACCTTTCAGAATTCTTTGGAAGTGAAATTAGTGTGCTTACTTGAATTTCAAATAAGTCATTAATTCTGAAATGTATTTATGGCTTCTGTATTCCAGACCCTGGGGAAGCTGTAGTGACTAAGCTCTCATAGAACTTTCAGAGTTCGGTCTTACCCTGATGATCTTATTAATAGATCAGCCAGTTTTTTGTGTGTGACATATTTCTGTTGTTGTTAATAAAACTCCTTTTTTATACTTGGACAATTCACTTGATTTTAGAATTTACAGCAAGAAGAGAGATTAGAGCTTTATCTATATGAGAGTAAACCCTTCTTAGAAGAATACCTGGACACACAGTAGAGCACTATGTTATTACTATTATTATTATCAAAATTATATGCAGACTTTTTCTTATCTGGAAAATACATACGCCTCTGTATGCATACACACACAAACACATGCAAGCACACACATGCATGTGCGTACACATGTGCCTGCAGTCTTTTCAGACTATCAAACTAGCATGAACTTAGAGCTCTAAATGCTCAGTGGGGGTGGTATTGCCCAAAAGGGGGCAAAAACTGGTTGTTAGCAGGGTAAAAATATTACTCTTTTTATGTATAAAGCATAGATGTACATGTAGTACATGAGCAGTATGTGTATACAGTATACAGATCTATAGTACCTCTGTAGTGTTAACATTTCATAGCGTGGTGATTAGAAAAAAAAGTCACGGTACCTTAGAAGGGAGGTAATGAAAAAGGGTTGAGGAGCATTGCTCTAAAGTAGTGTTGGATGAGTTCTTCCGTTTATGTTTCAGGGGACAGCATGGATTGGGGCGGTTGATGGTGCTGTCGTTACCATGTACAATGTTACAGCTGGCCAAGTGAACTTCTTCCCTAAAAACACAGTACACTGGATAGAGAATGTGGGGAGTGAAGACTGCTTTTCTTGCTCTTCTTTTCTATACATCATGAACTTCAAACCCTGGAAGCTGATGATGTAATTTTTTCTATACCTGAGGGCATTGCTTCCAGGTCACTTGAGGTCTGTACCACTGCTGAGAGCAAATCCCATGAGGGTACAAAGAGGGCATGAATATTCAGGTTTCTAAGGTAGCAGTCAACAAAGTGACATTGGGGTAATGGGCTCAAGAGCACTGAAGTTGAATTGCTCTTTATTTTCCCTTAGGAAGGCCTGCTGGAAGCTACTGTATAGTGAATTGGTAGAAAGGTTATGATATAGTTAATAAAAATTACTATAACTTTCATCTCTGAAAAGCCATTTGCTCATCCAGGGATAACTTCGCTACAGATAATGTAATTGTGTCTTCTGAATCTAATGCAGAGGTTCCCACAGTTTTCCTGAGGAATGGCTGCTTTCCTCTTTCTGATCTCTTTCAGTAGATATACTATCACTGGAGAGATTGCTGGTAATGCTGGGTAGAGAGGGTCAGATGTGGGTGCTGACAGTGCAAATGGGTGATCAGAATTGGTGATGGCCCGTGAGTGGTACCTGGAAGGGGTTTTGTGGTAAATTTAGGAATCTAAATAGTAAGATTTTGAGATTTATCTTGTAGCAGATCCTGCTCTAATGTTATAGGGAGAAGTAGAAGAAATGAGTCACTAGTGAGAGTGTTGGTAAGCATGGGAACCAGTGTATATTTTTGCAGGCGTTTATATCGACCATAAAATACTAATGCCCATACATTGAATGCTTGGAAGATTTTCATAAAGATCACAAGTCTTAGGCTAATCGAAGTCAACTCTTTTGACCGGGCCACTGAAAACCACACTGGTGCCAATGCTGCCCTATCCTCAGCTACCGCCCCTTCTATTGTTAAAATTTGTAGAATGTTTCACAGATACCTTATATGGTCTCTTATGTGTTTCAGCCTGAAGGTGGAATTAGTTTCATTAGAACATTCCATAAGCAAAAAGAGGATGAGGCGGTCAGTCTTCCTCCCAGCTTGGCAGAACTGGTTGTCAAAGCTGATTACTCACAGTCTCCAGATAGCCTTGTGTGGAGATAATTGTATGACCTGAAAGGTATAGTATGTTATTTTGTGAAGCCTTTTTAGTTAAGTATTTATATATATGATTATATAGGTGTATTGGATTGAGATGTAATGTGTTTTTTACAGTGGGTCACAGTCAAGAGAAGTTTGAAAAGACACATTTCTCAACAGAGTAGGAAATGTGAGAAAAGGCCTGGAAACAAAAGAGAATGTGGAAAAAAAATTCAGAGTGTGAGGGGGGTGTGCTGGGGCTGGAGGATGCTATAGGAGAAGAGGCTTATGAGAGAGGAGAGGCCAATCATGTAGCAATTAAGGGGCTTTAAATAGGAGAGTGACACAATGAGGTTTTTAATTATTTTATTTTATTGAGGTATAATTGACATACAACACTATGTTAGTTTCAGGTATACAACACAATGATTCAATATTTGTATATATTGTGAAATGATCACCACAATAAGTCTAGTTAACATCCGTCACTATACATAGTTACAGACTTTTTCCTTGTCACGGGAACTTACAAGATCTTAGCAACTGTAAAGTATGCAATACAGTATTACTAACTATAGCCGCCTTGCTCCGCATTACATGCCCACGATGTGTTTATTTTGTAACTGGAAGTTTGTGTCTCTTGAATTCCTTCAACCATTTCACCCACCCCCACCCCCACCACTGGCAGCTACAACTCTGTTCTCTGTATCTGTGAGCTTGGGCACTTAGGTTGTTTCCGTATCTTGGCTATTGTAAATAATGCTGCAATGAACATGGGGTGCATATATCTTTTTGAGTTGGTGTTAGTTTTGTTTTTTGAAGTGATGACCAATCCAGCTGGATTGTGGAGAATAATTGGAAGTGGCCAGGTGAGAGGCAGGGTGATGAGTCAGGGGGGCTCCTGCAGTCCCTCCAGTAGGGGATGATGGTGGCCTGCACTATGTGAGAGGGAAAGAATTGTTGAGAAGCAGAGAATTTAGAGACGCAGGACTGACAGGGCTTCGTTGACGGATTGAGGGGAGAGGTAGGGATTGGTATTTAGTATGACTCTCACGTTTTCCAGCCAGGTTCCTTGACTTGAATGTCTGTCTTAAAGAGGTCACTCTATGTTAGAAATTTCAAGAGAGTTTGGGAAGTTAGGATAGTATCCGACAGTATCAGATCAATATCTTGGGGGAACATAGGATGTGGTATTGGCAATTCCTACCACATAAACTTTCTGTGACTATAGAAGGGCTATGTACCTAACAAGAACTGCATTTGACTCTCCTTTTGTAGTACCATTTTGAAGTAGTTTTATCTTATTTTGTTTTTTAAACTTCATCTGATTCAGGTTCAAAAGAATATCAATTTCCAGGAGGAATAATATAATTGGCACAATATTGGAAAAACAGAAGTGAACTAAACAACAATGAAAAAATTTTTAGTGAATTCCCGAATCAGGTAATTGAGAAAAATGTTTTGAAATTATTAAAACATTATTTATTTAATTATTATTATTTAATCATTATTAAAATGGATGAAATATGAGATTTAGATTGGATTCATCATTTTTCTAGACAAAGGAAAAGGAAAGAGCTAGTCAAACACTGGTTGATTTGATCAATGCAAACTATTGATTGAGGCCTCATTGTGAATTTGGGAGCTTAACTTCTTGGCGTGGGTGGTTACATTAACAAAGAGACTGGATGCTCGTGAGCTTTCTCTTTTCATTTCTCTTTTCATTTTCATTTGTTTTAAATGCTCAACTGGCTGTATTGCTTAATGACTAAGAGCACAGCTGTGGCATCAAATTCCCTGATTCAAATCCCAGTTCTGCCACTGGGTGACCCTAGTATACTCAACCAACCTAGAATTTAATTTCATCTCATAAGGTTGGTGGCAACCTTATAAGATTATTATGAAGGACAAGTGACATAATAAATGTAAAGAACATAAAAAATTGCATGTTCTCAGTGCGGGCTTCATAAATATTAGTTATTATTATGATTATATGAATTGTTAAGTTGCTGAGTTGAATGTTGGCTAAATAACTGGATTTCATTTTTCTTTTTCTTTCTCAAGCACAAAAATGCCCTCACTTTGAGTACACTCAAGATTTATAACAATGGATTAAGACAGCCACATTTTCATTTTAATGCAAATGAAATGGGATATGTAATAAGTGGATGTGCAAAGGTAATTCCTCTGTGAACAGGTTTTTTTTGAACTTTCCTTTTCAGTGCAGAAAGAAGCAAACAGGAGGTATTTCTTTGTTTTGGTTCAGTTGTTGGTAACATAATAGGACTCTGTGCCAATGGCTTTCTGGGCCATTTTCACAGAGGATACCATGCAGGTCCTGCTAGGTAACTTCCAAGTTTGCTCTTAGCATGAGAAGGGGCTAAGGACATTTCAGAACTGATAAAGAGGTTTATCACTGATGGTGAGGGGCTGGAATACCTGCTTGCATGTTCAGAGTTTTGCATTCTCAGGTAATGCAAGCATTTAATGTGCTCTACTTTGGGGACTGTGAAATTGGCTGTTTGCCTCTCAGTGTAAGATGAGTGGGGGGGTGGGGAGATGTGGAGCGCCAGCAGGGTGGCCATATATCCCCATTTATCCAGGATCCTTCTGACACATACTTGTCATCTTGGTGAAGTTATTAACATCACCCCCTTTGATTCTTCGGAAAAACCACACGAAGTAGCATGTTACTACAGGGCTCCTGGGGAGATCTACAGGTAAAATGGGCTTCTCTAGCTTGTACCTGAATCAGTCTTGACAGAAAGAATCAGAACAGACTGAAATTCACCTTTTATGTCACCCATAGCAAAAGTTTTATGTTTTTAGAAGTGAAAGCTCTAATAAATTGGAAAAGGGCATTGTAATCTTCCACCAATTTAATTTCAAGGATCAGATTTTATTTTTGGTGTGCTTTGTGCTCATCTGTGTGCGTTTGTGTGCACATTTAGTCTCGAACTCTTTTTTAAAAGACCATTAGGATGCTGCTCTCCCAGAAGGCTGAATTTTCCCAAGCACGTAGAAAGGCGGGCGTAGAGGTGGTAAAACACTGCAATTTAAATCCTCTGCCTAATTAGGGAATGTCATTGATAACCCTTAATTAGAACATGGTGATTAATGCTCTTTTTGCACGATGTTCTACACTATTGAATTCACTAATGCATTTTGAGGGACATTTACTTTAAATAGAGCATCTTTTAATTTTTGTGGGATTTTGTCTCAGAAACAGGAGAGTTAATGTGCAGGATTTCCTCTTTTCTGCTATTTACCCTCTCTGCGAAGTCCCTTTATAACCATATGCTTTTATCCATCTGTTCTTCACTATGAATACTTAGCCTTAATGAATATTTGATTTTATTTGCTTAACTTCAGCATAGTTTTTTTTTTTTGTTTTTTTTTTTTTGCGGTACGCGGGCCTCTCACTGTTGTGGCCTCTCCCATTGTGGAGCACAGGCTCCGGACACACAGACTCAGCGGCCATGGCTCACGGGCCTAGCCTCTCCGCGGCATGTGGGATCTTCCCGGACCGGGGCACGAACCCGTGTCCCCTGCATCGGCAGGCGGACTCTCAACCACTGCGCCACCAGGGAAGCCCTCAGCATCGTTTTTTCCCCGCCTTAGGTGGGCATTATCAATGCTCAGTGTACCATAGAGTTCAGCATTCACATTGGAGATGTGATATTTTTCCCCACTGGAACCCAGCATTACGTTAAGAGTACATGCGATAAGGAATTGCTTCTCGTTCTTGCCTTCAGCACTGGAGACCAGGTGAGAATAAGCCAGTTCAAAAGAGATTGCTGAGTGCCAGTGATGTGTAGAATACTCTGCTAGGCCATGTATCTGCATCATGGGGCCTCAGTATGTGTGTTGAATAAATGATTGAACCGGCTGGACGAATGTGTGAAGAGAAGAATCAAATAATCTTTTCATTCAGTTATAAAGAGATCCAATACATCCCATTCCCTCTTAATTCCCCCAATTCTCAACCAGCTGAGAAAAAAGACCAAAGAGCAGTATATAGAGATCCAGGAAATCATTTCTATTACTAATCAAGCAGGTATTTAAGAGAATATGATTAATATCTGTGGGCAAGTGGGTTTCCTAATATCTATCTCTAGAATTGGGCTGGCCTTCTGACATTGAGGTGGGCCCTTGTACTACCTTACGTCGTAGAGAAGCAGAGCATGATTTTTGAAGCTTTGCCAGTTCCCAGACAGAGAGGGAGAAGCTGAAGTGAGCATGGCTAGTTTATTCTTCTGGAATTTACTTGGCAGAGAGGAAAAGAAGAGTCCCTTGTATATGAAAAGAAACTTTAGGAGACGTGAAGTAACATTGAGTATGATTGAGCAGTGCTACCAAGAAGGAGTAGCATTCCTTCCTATCATTCTTTGTTTTAAGCAAATCTGATATATCATGATCTGCAGTATAAAACATACATTAAGAGGAATTGTTTATTGTATTACATAGTTGTTTGCTTTTAAAAATTCACCCCAGTGTTCCTTAATTAGATGAATAATGTGTTGGAAAAACAAGAATAAATAGTGGAATTTAGATTTTTGAACAGTCCTTAGGACTAGGTTCCCTGCTGAGACTGGGTGAGAATTATAAGAGTCTGGGTATTCCTGGGGCAAATCCAGGAACAGACAGACATTCCTCTTGGCCATGGTTCTTCCTACATGGAGACCCAACAAGATCTCCGGGGGAGAGCACAGCATGAATTCAGCAGTATCATCTACAGAACCTACGCCATCCTGCTCAGTGGTGCTTATTTCCCATGATGACACTTTGCTTCTTTGAGGGACACTGGAAAATTCCAGCATCTGCTTCTCTGGGTCTCTAAACCTTCCTGGGGGTGCCTGGGATGAGGTTTGTGAAGAGCTCTGTAAGGAGGAGATGCAATGGAAAGCTAGCTGTAGACTCTCGGGGGGAAGAGGATTCCAGTGTGCCCTGCTTTCGGTGTGGGTCTCACCACTACTGCCACCCCCTTGGTCATCATTCTCTGCAGCTGTTATAAGAACAAATCATGAAGCAAAATGAAATCCAATCAAATATAAATAGGAAAAGAAGGGAAAAACTCATTAAAACAGCAAGTTAGAGTTAAAAAAATTAAGATCAAGAAAAGGGAATTTTAAAAATTAATTAAAGACTAATGTGACGTGAAAGGCTAATACCAACAAATTAAAACTTAAAAATATGAAGAAGGATAAAAATAACAATTGAAAATTATTAAATACAAGTCAAGAATTAAAGAATATAAATCTTTTGAAAAGAGAATAGAAGTAGAGGGTTTCTTTTTTTTTTTTTTAATGAAAAGAAGCAATTTAAGGGAGTGATCCACAGCAGGGAAGGAAAAAATGAATCAGAATTTTGGGTAGAAGGAATTTTTTTTACATCTACCCCCACCGCCAGGAATGTCTGATATGCATCTTGAGGGAGCATAACCCCAACTAACCCATTAGAAGGGGTATTAGGGGTGTTTCTAACGGGGATTTATTTTGCATAGGGGTATGAAGGGAAAGAGGAAGGAGGAAGAATAAGAGAGAGGCTGAGAGACAGAAACACATGCCTAGAAAGAAACACAGAATGAGACATAGGGACACAGAGAGAGACATACATGCCCAGAGACACAGACATACAGAGAGAGAGACAGAGATCTACAAAGAGATCGACACAAACACAGAGAAAAAGAGAGAAACAACACAGATACACAAATAGAAGGAGACATACAGACATAGACACAGAGAGGGACAGAGACCCATAAAGAGACAGAGACACAGAAGGAGAGACACACAGATACACACATACCCAGACACAGACAGACCTATACACAGAGGGGCAGGGAAAGGCAGACATACCTAGAGACACACACACAAAGAGTTAGGAGAGAGATTCAGAGATAGATAAGCTCAGAGACACACACAGACACAGAGAGAGACAGAAACACAGTGAGAGACACAGAGAGACCCACATACATGCAGAAATTGAGAGGCTGGCTGAGAAAGAGAGGTAGTGTCAAGGGGGAGGGGTGCAGAAAGGACAGTAAGATCGTGATAGAGAGAGGGCACAGGACAGACAGAGTCAGAGCCAGCCAACTGGACAGCCAGGCCAGTTAGGCAGAGATGAACTACTGTCTCTGGCTGTGCAGGAGGAGGACTACTTACCTGGCAGCCAGGTAGCCTCCATCAGGTGCCTGTGGGCATGGAGCTCTGAGAGGCCCTTTTGCCACTAGTCCCTGCTTACAAGTAGACAAAAGGTCCTGCTCCCTCTTTAAAGAGAACTACCTCCCAGTGGGATGGAGGTCCCTTCTGAAGAAAGCTTCAGGGCTTCCCTGGTGGCGCAGTGGTTGCAGGTCCGCCTGCCGACGCGGGGGACACGGGTTCGTGCCCCGGTCCGGGAAGATCCCACATGCTGCGGAGCAGCTGGGCCCATGAGCCATGGCCGCTGAGCCTGCGCGTCCGGAGCCTGCACTCCGCAACGGGAGAGGCCACAACAGTGAGAGGCCTGCGTACCGCAAAAAAATAAAAAATAAATAAAGCTTCAGATGCCTCAGCATCTCTAGCTATCAGTCAGACTTTCCTTATTCCCAGAGTCGAAATGGTGAGCTCCCCATGGCAAGAGAAGACAAGTGTACAAGGGGACCGTTCACAGGATTTCATAGCTCCTAATGTTACACAGCTATACCTACAGTCTTGAAAATGCCTTGATGGCTGTAAGATCTTTGTAGGAACCTGAGTAATTTGTTGCTGATACATCTTCTTTTTGTTTCCACTGTCAGTTGCAAACCCTTGACATGGACGATTATCTCCAGGCCACAGCAGACCACATCCTGGCCCAGCTTTTCTTCAAGCAAAGTGAGTTTAAGAAGATCCCCAAATTCAAGGAGGACCAGGCAATCAACCTGCCTTAGATTTGCTGATGAGTTCATATCTATTCTTTGCTCTTCATATGTTATTCTTGCTGTTTTTAAAGAAGGTCCACTTGGCTAATGAGCTTGGAGCTCTTTACAGAGTGATATTGGGAAAGTAGGTGTGAAGCAGCCCTATAGGCTCATTTAGCTGATAAGATCATAGTCAATTCATGCTAAGGGAACATTTCAGTGTACTCTGTGCCAATTATCTATGGAGGGGATCTGATAAATTAAATTAATATATTTTTGTATGGATTTTAGTCACGTGTATATATTTGTTTATTTTCCTTTTGTTACTTCAAATTTATTACTCCAGAGGAAAATCTGGTTTTTTTGCACATCACTGAAACTTAGTGCCGTGCTTGTATTTTGGTTATATTCATCACTGTGGAAGGAAGTAGGGAGATCAGCTTATGTATGTTGTACATACGGAGTTCTGGTACATCTAACTTTGTCTGGAGAGTTTAGTATAGAACCTTAGGTTAGCCATTCTCAACCCTTTTGTTGACATGAAGATACTTTTTATAAAGCCCAAAATTTCAAGGACTCACTCATACGAGTAGTTGAATATTTGTTGTATATTAGCTGAGAAAATACTTAATGACAAGCTAATTATGAATTCAATACTTTCTTTGAATGTATTTGGATTTTATTAATCACGTCATGAACTATTTACATTTGAGGAATAGTCATCCCTATGGTTGAGAAGCATGTGTTTTATTTAGTCTATTGGCTGGGTGTGTATATGAATTTGAGGACTACTTGTCATCACTTGAAAACTGGTAGAGGCTAGTGGTCTCTAAGTTGGGGGTCACTGTCTTAAGTAGAAAAGAATTTGTTCAGATCTAATCTGTGCTTGATTTTTGTTTACAATTTATTTTAATAGGTATTTGGTACCCCTGCATTTTGCTTGGGTATCACCATCAGTTCTGGGCTACCCTATATAAAACCCAGTCAGTACAGACACTTTTTAATGCCTTGAACCACCACCCTCTTTCAGTTATATTTCCCTGACACATCATGGAATTTTTAGATATCTTAGGGTGTTTGCTCTTAACCTAAAAATAAATCTGTATGTATTTCTCTCTCTCTCTGTCTCTCTCTCTCTTCTAGATAACTAGCGCTATTGACTATATAGAAGACAACGAGAATTAGGATGACTCACTTTTGGTGTGGGGAAGTAGCCATCTACATAACGTACATAATCGGGTCATGAAAGGCCTGTCATCCCTTGAAACCACCTTACTGTGTATTTACCTTGTGGCCATTTTCCAGGAGAGCCAGCTGGGATCAGAGCTCGGTAGCAAAAGGAATTTTGTGGTGGTGGTATAGTTTTGAAGAGACCTTGTAGGGATGCGTCCCCATCCAGGAGGAAGAACATGATGCAGGGAACAGCACAGGAAAATAGGTATATGAAAGGTGGATGTCCAGATAGAGGGGAATTGGTCATAAAAGGAAATGGCAATGTGTGTCAACATATTTTGTTTGCAAATTTTGTTTTACTTTGGAAATTTTGTAATATACTATGAACTAGTTCATAATCCCTTTTCTTGTATCAGGAAGTGTTATATTAGATTACTATGTGGTCATTTAATAAAGATTTTGTGTATCTTTGCATATTATCTTCTCATTTAATTTTAAATGAAACCTGTTTTTATGGTTTTATGAATTTGAAGCATTATTGGATTCCCTCTATGCATCCTTGAAATATGATATAGCATCATCTAAAGAAAATATGTTACGGTGTTGGAACTTTCTGGGTTTCCTGATAATAATATACTGGAAGCCTGACTTAGGTTCCCAGACTACTATGTATTTAAAAAAGAGAAAATGTTAAAAATAAATAATCTAATGAAGACATGTCAATTGAAATATTGTTGGTATGTTATTTTATGGGTTTTTTTTTTTTTTCGGCTATACCACTTGGCTTGTGGAATCTTATTACTTCCCTGACCAGGAATTGAACCCAGGGTCACGGCAGTGAAAGCACCGAGTCCTAACCACTGGACCGCCAGGGAATTCCCCAGGACGGGGAATAGATAGATATGTTCTTAATTTTCACTTGGTTGCTCTAATTTCAGTCTTTTTCCCTCCTTGGAAAGCTGATTTCTAGTTTTCATACCATTTTCTTCTTTAGGGTAACTTCATCCATTAATACTCAAGTGCTTTTAGGCTTTTTGGTATTTCTACTTTATTTATTACCAAATCAATAGATTGAAGAGTGAATTGCTCAATCAGACATTATTTGTCATCATTCAGGCAAAACCCAGACATTTAACTGAAAACCTCCTTTAAAACTGAACCTACCTTAACCACTTTATATGCACATTTGATTCGTTTGAAATGGTATGAATTGTACATAAAAAGTTCTTAAATGTCAAAAAAAAATCTTTAGAACTTTTTAACAGCAGCTTTGAATAACTGAATGGAATGAATGAATTTGACTAGAGGAACTACAAGGTTAGGTAAACACCACTGAATGTTCCTTATTGCTTCTAAATAGTGAAAGGTAGTATAAAAAGTTTCTTTGCTCATATTCTCATCCTTTCCTATGAAGAGTAATCAGGCTGCTTTTTATTGTCCAACAAATTTAGGAAAAGGAAAATGGTCACTTTTACTATGTAACTCGATTCTTAATGACCGTAATTTATCAACAGTTGAAAGTGATTTTCAGCTGTATAGCATTATTACTTTATTTTTTTTAACATCTTTATTGGAGTATAATTGCTTTACAGTGCTATGTTAGTTTCTACTGTATAACAAAGTGAATCAGCTGTATGCATACGTATATCCCCATATCCCCTCCCTCTCGTGTCTCCCTCCCGCCCTCCCTATCCCACCCCTCTAGGTGGTCACAAAACACCGAGCTGATCTCCCTGTGTCATGCAACTGCTTCCCGCTGGCTATCTATTTTATATTTGGTAGTGTATATATGTCCATGTTACTCTCTCACTTCGTCCCAGCTTACCCTTCCTCCTCCCTGTGTCCTCAAGTGCATTCTCTACGTCTGTGTCTTTTTTCCTGTCCTGCCCTTAGGTTCATCAGAGCCTCTTTTTTTCTTTTAGATCCCATATATATGCTTTAGCATACAGTATTTGTTTTCCTCTTTCTGACTTACTTCACTCTGTATGACAGACTCTAGGTCCATCCACCTCACTACAAATAACTCAGTTTCATTTCCTTTTATGGATGAGTAACATTCCATTGTATATATGTGCCACATCTTCTTTATCCATTCATCTGTTGATGGACACTTAGGTTGTTTCCATGTCCCGGCTATTGTAAATAGTGCTGCAGTGAACATCGTGGTACACGATGTTTTGAATTATGGTTTTCGCAGGGTATATGCCCAGTAGTGGGATTGCTGGGTCGTATGGTAGTTCTATTTTTAGTTTTTTAAGGAGCCTCCATACTGTTCTCCATAGCTCGATTCCTAATGACCATAATTTATCAATGGTTGAAAGTGATTTTCAATTGTATAGTATTATTACTTTAAAAAAAACGAAGAAAAGAAAGAAAGAAAGAAAAAAAAAGGCCACGGTGATTTTACGTTATAATCAGAAGTTACAAGTGGTGTTTCCTCATGCTCTGCACTCACCATAGCTTCATGAAACTCATATGTTCACTTTGGAACACTGTTCCTTTGAACAGAATAGTAAGATGCTGGAGAGTCCAGAAAAGAATAGCAATGCTAAAGAGATGAAAAACTGTGTGTTATTCACTGAACTTAAATTGGAACTGTTTGGAAAAAAAGAAAGGATGACGTAGAACGATGAGGTTGTACAGCTGGTAGAGGCCACGTATCATGTGGTCTCAATGCTTTAACTTGCAGAAATACAAAGTGAGACCTGAGAAGGGTAAGCAAGCTACCCAGATTGCAAGTGAGGTATTTGAGACCAAAGTCCAGATCTTCTGTGGTGCTTCCCACCTCCCGTGTAGAGTTATGTGATTACTGTCTTCACGTATATAAACGAGTCCTCCACCTGAAGCAGAACTCTACACAAGAAAATGTACCGTCTTCAAATGGGAGAGGCGGCTTCTGTTCACCCACACATCAGCAGCCCCAGTGCCAGCACTGCTTCTCCTTTTCTGAGCCTCCCACGTGCCAGATGCCCAGCCCCAGCTGTAAAGAGGTGATCAGAGCCTCCTGACATCACAGGTCACTGTTCCTATCTAGGCAAGTATTCTCTGCTTATGTTTTCATTTTAAATTTTTATTAACAACTTTTTACACTGACAAGATGTACCTAACATGAAATTCACCACTTTAAGTGTACAATTCAGTGTATTAAGGATATTCACATTGTTATGCAGCCATCACCACTGTCCATTTCCAGAACTTTTTCGTCATTCCAAACAGAAACACAATACCTATTAAACAATAACTCCCCAGTCCCCTCTCCCCCCAGCTCTTGGTAACCTTTATTTTCTGTCTATGAGTTTGTCTCTTCTAGGTACCTCATATAAGTGGAATCATACACTATTACTCCATGCTTATTTTTATGAGTTTTTTCTCATTTTCAGAAATTACGCCTTTACTGTGTGCTCATTATTGTACTAGGATACAGAAGAGACATAAAAAAGGTGTGACCTCAAAAAATTTATAATTTAAATATTTCTTATTCAGTTCTATATTTCTCTTCCCTCCCCACCCCTGTATGAACCCAGCCCTTATCATGAGTATTCAAAAGAATATTTATTCATTCAGACTATATTAAGGAGTACATAGTAGCAAGATGAAAAGAGCTAAAGAGGTGAGTATACATTGTGCATTCATATTTCCAGAGAAGGCAACACTCAGCCCCTTTGGTGGTTCCCATTCCACTGTCCTAACAGTTCTTGGTCCTCAGATTTTTCATAACGCTCATAAAATCGCTTTTCCCCTACTTTTATTGAGGGCAGGACCTCATTCTAGCCCCTGAAGTTTAAACATCCACGCAAGAGTGAGTTCTGGTTTTTTCTGTTTTTTTGTTTTTAAACATTAACAAGAAACCCCAGTGGCCTCAGCAGGTGTTGTTTACATCTCTCTTGGTTCAGGAATGCCCAACTTCATTCTACTGGCAGTAAATCTATTGTTTCAGTATCTTAGCCTGTTGAATTCAGATTCTTCCTTGGTTCAGAGTGTGGAGTAGCTCTTGCTGAAAGGGAGCAAGCTTTGATGTACAGGCTAAATGGATATTGTACCAGGTGGGCCCGTTGTAGTGCGTGGGGGCCTGGACTCATGGAATGTCAGCCGAGGCATTAGCACACATCCCAAAAGCCTACTGTGGATGTAGGGTCAATGAAGATATTTAAGAAATTTAAAGTCATCACCTAGAAAACAATTTGCAAAGGAAAGAGTAGCACCTTTCTTTTTTTTTTTTTTTTTGGTTTTTTCAGGAAACTCCACAAATA
>NW_020174429.1:6328538-6393776 GCF_003031525.2 Neophocaena asiaeorientalis asiaeorientalis
TTTTTTTTTTTTTTTTTTTTGGTCTTTTCAGGAAACTGCACAATTAAGAGGCAGAGTTTTTAATTTGTTTTTGTTTGGTGTTAAGCATGCAGTATGCTGTAGCTGTTAGTGAGTGTCAAGAATAAATTAAATAAAAAGTAGAACAATGACTAGTGAAGTTGGTCTCAAGTGATTCACGCAGAGCCTTTACATGTCTCCTGTACCTTGATAACTTTTCCTCCAGAATCAGCACTGCTCAGATGATTATTGTCCTGGGAGACAACTTTGTCTCTCTTGGTAAGGAGTTATAGATAGTAGAACCAAGAAGAAGAAACTTCTGTCAACCAGGACGGATTGTCCTTCCAAATGTACTTTCTCTAATGTTGTAAAGTAAACCATTGGAGATGGGTTTACAAGTTTATAGTTCTATAAACTTATATAGTAGATATATAGTTCTATATCTACTATAGTTCATAGTATGGGAAGGCATTCTTAAACACACAGCTACAGAACAGAGAGAAGCAGGAACACATACAAGATAAGGGAAACCTATGATTAATTGTTTTAAAATGTCATGACTTAGGGCTGGAGTAGAACTCTTGAATTTCCTTCCATGAGATACCTTCAATTTTC
Organism: Neophocaena asiaeorientalis asiaeorientalis; assembly: GCF_003031525.2. NCBI lineage: Eukaryota > Metazoa > Chordata > Mammalia > Artiodactyla > Phocoenidae > Neophocaena > Neophocaena asiaeorientalis. Next base: position 6,329,151 of record NW_020174429.1, read on the forward strand.
TCTTAAAATATTTGCTTTGGGATGGGATTCTTTTCTAACCAGACACAATCTACTGCAGCCCATGTTTTTAGCTACCACCCCTTAGGTTTTTAACTTTTAGCTCCTCACTTAAATATAGCATACATGGAGAAAAGTGTCCAATCACAAGTGTACAGCTTGGTGATTTCTGCAGATAGAACATGCGCATGCAACCAGCACTTTGATCAAGAAACACTACATTGGGCTTCCCTGGTGGCGCAGTGGTTGAGAGTCCGCCTGCCGATGCAGGGGACACGGGTTTGTGCCCCGGTCCAGGAAGATCCCACATGCCGCGGAGCGGCTGGGCCCGGGAGCCATGGCCGCTGAGCCTGCGTGTCCGGAGCCTGTGCTCCGCAACGGGAGAGACCATGACAGTGAGAGGCCCGCATACCGCAAAACAAACAAACAAAAACAAAAACAAAAAAAAGAAACACTACATTGCCTGCAAGTCCTCTTGTGGGTCCAGCTTCCATCACCACCGCCAATATGATAAACTTACTTGTGCCTGTTTTTGAACTTCATGTAAGTGGAATCATACTGTCTGTGTTTTTTGGTACCTGATTTATTTTCCCCAACATTATATTTTTGAAACTCACTCATGTTGCTGCTCCTTCTCTTAACTTTTATGCTTCTTAATCTTTTATCTTTCTCTTCAGATAAACACTTGGCTTTTATGTGTCACCTCCTTGATTCAGTGTTGCCAGCCAAGACATGTGTATAAGTAGAGTGACTCCAAGTCAGGTCCTCCTGGTGGCCTTGATGGCTGGGGCTGTCCCTGCTCTTTCTCCTCTGCATGGTTATCTGGGAAGAACTGAGAGCTAAGAAGAGACGGGAGAAAATGACCAGCTCAGCACTCTCTGCATGAAGCTTCTTTTCCTTTAACACTCTTCCTCGCTCCAACCCCTTCCACCCCAGTCCCTCAGGTGGGAGGAATGTCGACGCTGGCTACACCAGCCAGGTTCAATTCCATGGAGACACTTTCCCCGAACAGGAGTCATTTTCCTCTAATTAGGGAAGGAGGAGTAGAGGAAAGTGATCTAGGAACATATTACCAGCTTTCATAAAGGGGTGATTTGTTTGGCTGGTAATTTGTTCATGATTTTTTCCTTCCTCTCCTGGTGTGCTTGCCCATGAGAAATGAGCTAATACTTTATAAAATACAAAAATAAATTTAGCAACCTCTTTTTTAAGAGAGAGAGAGAGATTTAAACTTCACAAGCATATAGCATAGATGAAACAACCCATTGAAGTTTGAGCAATTGATTTTATAAAGATTTTTTCCCCAGATCTCTTTGCAGTATGAAATTTATAATAGCAGCTCTGTAATTTTGTAGGTCATCTTTTTACTAAGTACTTGTCAATTCATTCATTTTCATGCACTGTGCAGAAGTAAAGCCAATAGCTGTCTGAATGTGTCAGCTTCAAACACTAGTGCGTTATCAAGAAAATCAATACGATGTTTCAACACTCTTCCAACTTATTCTTCTGACCTCAAAGGCAGAGAATATTCACTGGAATGAAGTCAACTTAGATTCTTAGGTCACAGCCAAAGTGGTTATATTGATAAAACGAAGACAAGAGAATTGTGCATTTCTTTTCTGATGTTTCTTTACATATTTATGATCAGCGTTTGCAGCACTGGGAAAAATGTAGGAGGAAGTGGGAGGAAGCAGTGTAATGGTTGCTGTGGTTTTAGATGCTAAGGGAGTTACAGACCCTCCTGTAACTCTGCAGTGCCTGCAGGAAGCGGTGTCAGGGTGGTGGAATATGGTACAGGGGGTGGTGAATCCTTTTGGCAGGTCTCTTCTTATAGTCCTTGACACTGGCTGCCTATTTGGGAAAGTCAACTAGAGACAACAGCTCATTTGGAGAGGCCCCCTCCGTTACTCCTCTGTTTGGGGCATGAGAACGATTTCGATTTGCAAGATGAAATGTTGCGAATTCTGCATATGTAGGCACTTGAAATTCCCTAGACCCAAAAAATGTGAAGGTCAAATAGAATAGGAGACTCACTTTTTGAAGCCTCAGTACAAAATATGCATGGAAAATTTGAATTTATTTTGTATTAAGTATTTTGGGACAGTTGCTGCTAAGGGCAGTGTGATCTGAATGATGAACCAGATGTAGGGCTGAGGCTCCAACCATCAGTCATGCATCCACAATAGGCATGTAAGAAATTAACACGAACTTGAATTAGTATTTGAAGCCTTTCCTCAAAGTACCTTTGTTTAAAGGAGAGAAGAACCCCATCCATTAAGTGTCACAGGCCAGATTACTCTGTCACCTGCTATGGCATCTCCATAACTGTCTGGAATGCCACATAGCTTGTTACTTTGTTTTGGAGAATTCCTACCTGTGGTAGCCATACTTCCTTTGTCAAAGGGCCCCACGTCTCTGCCTTCCTGATACTCACCATTGCTTGACTTCACCCTACCGCCATATACACGAAGGCTGTAAAGAGAAAAAGAGACCTTCAGAGCTGGGAAGGGACCAGCTAGTCCAGTAATTCCAAGCTGTGCTCCTACAGTGCCCTAAGCAGCCTGCACAGAGTTGGGACTTAGAGCTGAGGAGAGCCAAACTAGGGGTGCTCAAAGCTCCTACCAGCCTTCACCCTGCCCTGCTTCAAACAAAACAGAAAAAGATATGAAACTCAGTTACATAGTCCATTCGCTTTCCTTTCCAGGTAAGGAAATTGGAATCTGAAGAGCTGACTGCCTAGATACAAAGCACATCACTGTGGCAGTGACAAAACTGCTCTAGAAATGGAGGATTTCTGGGAACTGCAAGTCCAGCCCTCACATGTGAAGGAGGGAGTTAAACGGCAACGTAAACCTTCTGAGACTGAACCAGGAAGAAATAGAAAATATGAACAGACCAATCACAAGCACTGAAATTGAAACTGTGATTAAAAATCTTCCAACAAACAAAAGCCCAGGACCAGATGGCTTCACAGGCAAATTCCATCAAACATTTAGAGAAGAGCTAACACCTACCCTTCTCAAACTCTTCCAAAATATACCTGAGGGAGGAACACTACCAAACTCATTCTACAAGGCCACCATCCCTCTGATGCCAAAACCAGACAAAGATGTCACAAAGAAAGAAAACTATAGGCCAATATCACTGATGAACACAGATGCAAAAATCCGCAACAAAATACTAGCAAACAGAATCCAACAGCACATATAACGGATGATACACCATGATCAAGTGGGGTTTATTCCAGGAATTCAAGGATTCTTCAATATATGCAAATCAATCAACGTGATACACCATATTAACAAATTGAAGGTGAAAAAACATATGATCATCTCAATAGATGCAGACAAAGCTTTCTACAAAATTCAACACCCATTTATGATAAAAACCCTGCAGAAAATAGGCATAGAGGGAACTTACCTCAACAAAATAAAGGCCATATATGACAAACCCACAGCCAACATCGTTCTCAATGGTGAAAAACTGAAACCATTTCCACTAAGATCAGGAAGAAGACAAGGTTGCCCACTCTCACCACTATTATTCAACATAGTTTTCGAAGTTTTAGCCACAGCAATCAGAGAAGAAAAAGAAATAAAAGGAATCCAAATCGGAAAAGAAGAAGTACAGCTGTCATTGTTTGCAGATGACATGATACTATACATAGAGAATCCTAAAGATGCTACCAGAAAACTACTAGAGCTAATCAATGAATTTGGAAAAGTTGCAGGATACAAAATTAATGCACAGAAATCTCTTGCATTCCTATACATTAATAATGAAAAACCTAAGGGCAGGACAGGAATAAAGACGCAGACGTAGAGAATGGACTTGAGGATACGGGGAGGGGGAAGGGTAAGCTGGTACAAAGTGAGAGAGTGGCATGGACATATATACACTACCAAGTGTAAAATAGATGGCTAGTGGGAAGCAGTCACATAGCACAGGGAGATCAGCTTGGTGCTTTGTGACCACCTAGAGGGGTGGGATAGGGAGGATGGGAGGGAGGGAGACGCAAGAGCGAAGAGATATGGGAACACATGTATATGTGTAAATGATTCACTTTGTTATAAAGCAGAAACGAACCCACCATTGTAAAGCAATTATACTCCAATAAACATGTTAAAAAAAAAAAAAAAGGTCAACGTAACTTTGTAAAGCTTTGGTTTCATTCAGAGATTTTAACTTTTCCAAGGATGTGCTTGCCACCTTCTTTAGATTCTTGGTTTCTGGTACACAGCTTTGGAGAATTGTCCGTGCTGTGTCAGGAAAAAAATTCAATAGCAACTTTCAGCTAGTGCTTCTCGTGCCAATGTGACGCTAAACACAGGGAACTATGGTGAAGACTGTGGCTTCTAAGGCTTATCTTAGTCCAAACCTCCCTTCCCACACTTTAGAGAAGGCCACGATGAAATGACAAACATGCCTAATCCATGTCCCACAGTTCCTGGGTGGCAGCTTGACTTGCGATGGTACTTGAGACCCTTATTGTTATTGGTCCCCCGCCTAAATCCATCTCTCCTTTAGACCCTCCCTCTCCAACTCCAGACTATTATCAACTGTCTACTTGACATTTCCACTTGCTTGTTTAATAAACACCTCAGACTTAACAAGACAAAGGTGAATTTCTGGTCTTCTCCCCAAACCAGCTCCACCCAAGCATTTTTCACCCTGGATAATGGCAACTCTATCCTTCTGATTACTTAGACCAAGACCCTCAGGGTCATCCTTGCCTCCTCTCTGTCTCACACCCTCCATCCACTGGATCTGACCAGTTCTCACTCCCTCCACTGCTATCACCTCAGGCTGAGCCACTATCATCTACTCTCCTGTTTTGCTTTAGGAGCTTCTTAACTTGGCTTTCTTTCTGCCTCTGAACCTCACTTTCAGTCTATTCTAACAAAGTGGTCAGAGAGGTCCTTTTTAAAAGTAAGTCAGATCATGTCATCCTTTCTTCAGAACACTCCAATGACTCCCCATTTCACTCAGAAATTAAAAGATCTGCCTTCTTTATTCCCCACCCTCTTCCATATCCCATTGATCCAAGCCACACCCTTCCAAGCCGCCCCCAAGTCCCTCCATGCCCTTCCTCTTCCACGGTCACCCCCTCCATGCCTCACCCCCATAACTTCTCTGGCCTCATCGCTACTACTACTCTTGACCCTCCCCATCACTCCACTCTGGCCACACCAGCCTCTGAGCTGAGCCTCAAACTCCCTTGGTGTGCTTCTGAATTAGGCAATTTGACCGGCGGTCCTCCTCTGCATGGATCACTCTAGCCAGATTTCTAACTCCCTTACAGCTTCAGGACTTTGCTCCAGTGTCCCTTTCTCAATAATCATCCTAGCTGAATCATCAGGGAAATATAAATAAAAACCACAATGAGATATCACCTCATACCTGTCAGAATGGCTATCATCAAAAAGAACACAAATAACAAATGTTGGTGAGGGTGTGGAGAAAAGGGAACCCTCTACACTGTTAGTGGGAATGTAAGTTGGTGCAGCGACTGTGAAAAACACTATGGAGGTTTCTCAAAAAACTAAAAATAGAAGTACCATATCACCCTGCAATTCCACTCTTGGGGATACATCCAAGAAAAACAAAAACACTAATTTAAAAAGATACATGCACCCCAATGTTCATAGCAGCATTATTTATAATTGCCAAAATATGGAAGCAACCTAGGAGTCCATCAACAGATGAGTGGATAAAGAAGATGTGGTGTATATATACAACAGAATACTACACAGCCATAAAAAAGAATGAAATTTTGCCATTTGCAGCAACATGGATGGACTTGGAGGGCCTTATGCTAAGTGAAATAGGTCAGACAGAGAAAGACAAATACTGTACAATATCACTTATATGTGGAATCTAAAAAATATGACTAATTAGTTAATATAACAAAACAGAAGCAGACTCACAGATACAGAGAACTAGTGGTTACCAGTGGGGGGAGGGGAGGGGGAGGGGGAGGGGCCCCATGGAGGCAAGGGAAAAAGAGGTACAAACTCTTAAGTATAAAATAAGCTACAAGGCCTTCCCTGCTGGCTCAGTGGTTGAGAGTCCGCCTGCCTGAGCCAGGGGACACGAGTTCGTACCCCAGTCCGGGAAGATCCCATATGCCGTGCAGCGGCTGGGCCCGTGAGCTATGGCCGTTGAGCCTGCGCGTCCGGAGCCTGTGCTCTGTAACGGGAGAAACCACAGCAGTGAGAGGCCCGTGTACCAAAAAAAAAAAAAAAAAAAAGCTACAAGGATATATTGTACAACAGGAGAAATATAGCCAATATTTTATAACTATAAATGGAGTATAACCTTTAAAAATTGTGGTTCACTATATTGTACCCCTGTAATATATAATATTGTACAGCAACTATACTTCAATTAAAAAATAATTTAAAAAAAATTTTTAAGAAAAAAATCATCCTAGCTAAAACGGAAAAATACCTGCCACCTACACGGGACTCGCCCTACGCATTCTTGCCTGTGGCTGTGCATAGCGAGCGGAATTTCCAGAGAGAGACCTGTGGGAGGAGCTCTTGGAACTCTCGCGAGAGCCGAACCCCAAACGGTGCGCCGGAAGTCCACGTTGCTCCCTGTTCCCTGGACCGCGGTGCGAAAGCAACACTATGCTTAGTGACTCTGAGAGGCTCGCGGAAGTCCGTCAGAGCCCTAGCAGCCTTCCTGAAGGTCCAGGAGGCCGAAAGTGCCTGAATGGGTGGGCGCGGTCAGCCGGGCAGGCCTAAAGCGCTTGCTCCCGACCATGAGAACTGGTTCTGCACACCGCGTGTCACCTGTCCCTCCGGGGCAGCGCTGGAGCGGCTCCGTGACTGAGTTGCAGGGGGGCGGCTGCAGGGAGGCGGCGTCCTGCCTCAGCCTAGGCTCCAAGAGCGTGGCCCGTGGTCCTCCCAGCTCCGGGGGCGCCGAAAACGGTGGAAAAGGCCCGAGGTGGGGTCCACGGACTGACACCGCAGGAACAGAGAGGTCTGGATGGGATCGCCGGGTAAGGTGATGGCTGACGACAAGGAGCATTCCAGTAAGTGATGCTGGGTTAGTAAATTGCCTCATTCGTTAAAAAAAAAAAGAGAAAAGAAAAAGAAGGAATAGCTGGGTTCAAGTATATGTCCTTAAATTTTTGCCAGCTATTGCCAAACTACCATACAGAAAGATTCTTCTAGTTCACAGTTTCACGAACAGTGTGTTAATTTCTTTCTCCAAACCCTTGATAACACTGTCTTATTTAAAAAAAAAATCTTTGCCACTCCTATAGGCCAACAATTATATGTTATTACCGTTTTAGCTTATGTATCTTTGGTTACTATTGAGGATGAACATCTTTATTGATAATTTGTGATTTTTACTTTTATGAATTGTTCTTTGTTTTTTTAAATTGGCAAATTATGAAAACTCTTTATGCATTAACCATTTCCTAGCATTTCACGTTGCACCCGGTTTACTTTTTATCTTTTTTTTATGGTGTTTTTCTGGTCATGTGAAAATTTTAAGTGTTTAGAGAGTTAATTCTATCCACCTTTTCTTTTATGGGATCTAGTTTTGTTTTGCTTAAAAAAGTATCTCTCCCAAAAAAAAAAAAAAGTATCTCTCCCTCCTCTTCATATGAATATTTATCCATATTTTCATCTAAGTTTTCTGTGGTTTTATCATTTCACAGAAATCATTATATATTCTGGAGTTTATTCAGGTTTAATAGGTGTGATAGGTCGCAAAAATAGCTACAGTTCTCCATGCTTCTCAGTACCACCCCTCTCTGCAATGTCAAGTTGAGCTCTGCCCGTGAGGAGGTGGAATCTGTTTCCCCACCTCTGAAGTCTGGCCTTGTGACTTGCTTTGACCAATAGAATGGAATGGGAGTGACAATGTGTAGATCCAAAGCTAGACCTTAAGAAACCCTTTGTGCTTCTGCGTGCTCTCTGGGAACCTTCCTGGGCCACACATGAACAAGCCTGCTGGGTGATGAGATGCACGGGGCCTTGTTGCTCTCGATCACTCCAGTTGACATCAAGTCAGCTTACAGAGATGTGAGTGAGGTCATCTTAGATCCGTTGGTCCCTAGCCAAGATATCAGCTGAGCAGTAGCTGAGGGCAGCAGAGCCAAGACCTGAAGAAGAGCTGCTCTGCTGAGTCCATCCCAAGTTGCTGACCCACAGAAAAATGAACTAAATAAATGGAGGTTGTTTTTAAGTCCCTAAGGTTTGGAGATTGCCTGGTTGTATAGCAAAAGGTAACTGATGTATGAAGTAGGGAATCCTATTTTATTTATCAAGGGTTAGCATATGGTCTAATACCATCACTGAATAGTTCATCTTCTCCCCACTGATCTGAAATGTCACTTTTATTCCAAATACATTGTCTTGGTTCTGCCTCTGGGTTCTCCATTATGTTCTGTTGATTTGTTTCTCCTTTGTTTAATAGGCTTGCTCAATTATATGTTTCGATATCTGGAAGGATAGGTCTCACTTCAATACTCTTTTCTCCTACAATTCTTAGCTATTCTTGTATTTTTATTCTTCCAGATGAGCTTGGTATTATTTTTTCATATCACAAAAATATATATGTTGGGCTTTTGTGTGGGTGTTATTAAACATAAAATTTGAAAAGTATTGACATTTTAAAAATATTGAGCTATCTAGAAATACAATATTTTGAATAATTTATTGTCATATTTTATATATTTCAAAGAATTTTATAGTTTTCCTTATGTAGCTTTCTCATATTATTAAATTGACGCTTGGGTATTTTATATTAAAAGTAGGATTTTTTCCTTATATTTTATAGCTGATTACTTTAAATTTTTAGGAAAACTATCGACCTTGATATATTAATTTTGTAACTGACCCCCTTACCAAACTCTCTATTTCTAGAAAAATGTTTAAAATTGGGTTTTTTAGCTATGCAAATCATAGCATTGCAAATAATGATGACTTTTTCTCTTTTCCTATGTTTTTTCCCTTTATTTTGTCGTTGCATCTTATTGCTTTGGTTAGCACTTTCAGAATAATGTTAAAGAATAGTGGTGATGAGGTCATCCTTTTCTGAATCTTGCCTGTATTGTTTCCTTTAAACAAGATAATAACTCTTTGAGAGCAGGCTCCATGTCTTGTCCTTTTATTCTTTCTCTCTTGATTCATAGCACAGCGCCTTGCTTATATTTGGCAATAAGCAAATATTTAGTAATTTAAGGCGCAAACACTTATTGCAGATCTTCTTTGTGTTGGAAGTTGTAGAAGGAACTGGGTGTACAAAGATTAAGATAAGGTTCCCAGCTTCAGGGACTTTTAAGTCCATTCATATTGTACGGACTTTGTAGTTGGAGAGAACCAGGGGCAAACCTTGGCTTTATGTCCTACCTGTTGTGGGACTTTGAAAAATTTACGTCACCTTTCTAAATTTCAGTTTTATCCCCTTGAAAATCTGGAAATTGTAACCCTCTTACAAGTTTCTTGGGAAGATTGGACAATACATGTATAAGAGCATTTAGAAGAATTTCTGAGTAAATGAACAGAAACAGGAAATACAGGAAGAAGAGCTATGGTAGATGGGGGAGAACACAGGCTCAGATTTGGACATGCTGAGTTGAAAATGTCTGTGGAACTCTAAATGGAGTTGTATATTGGGCAGTTGATTATACAGATCTGGAATTTGGGGAGATTTAGATTTATGAATGTGTTACTTAGGTCCTTAATGTTTCAAGGCCCAGAAAAATCACTCTGGTCACTATAAAGAGGATTTTTTGTGGGGTGAGTGGGTGGCAGGAGAGGGGAAATACATATGAAGCTAAACTGAAAATGGAAAGCCACCAGAATGGAGACAGCTCAAGGATGAGAGTTATCAGGAGAGGCAAGTGCCACAGAGTGGTCCAGTGAGCTGGGGATGGAAAAGTGCACTGATGTTAGCTGTTAGACGGTCTCTGGTGTCCTCTCAGGAGCAGCTCCACCACTGGAGGGTGGGAGAGGAGGGCTGACGGCAGTGCAGGTGGGAGGTGAGAAGGGAGAAAGCAGCTCTGCAGGGAGGATAGAGATGAGCGCCATGCTATCTGTTGGCTTGGTGGGTGGTTCGTAGCTCAAAGCCACGCAATATCCATGGCTGGGGTTCAGATATATCTCTGGGAAACTCTTCTGTGGATGACCACATCTGAGCCTGTTTCTATTGAGGACTGAGATACTCCCTTGACAGGCAGTCAACAGAGTGTAACCCCAACGAGGATCTCCCCACTTGGAGATGGAATGCAAGGTGGCTTTGACACACTGAAGATTCCAGAGAATGCAGAGTACCTTTGGCTTCTCAGTGGTTCCAGAACATTAGCACAGTGGACAAGGTGTTTATCAGGCTGCAGTGCTTGGCAAATGGGACAGTACCTGGCAGAAGAAGCAGGTAACTGACCACATCTGAGCCTGTTTCTATTGAGGGCTGAGATACTCCCTTGGCAGGCAGTCAACAGAGTGTAACCCCACTTGGAGATGGAATGCAAGGTGGCTTTGACATACTGAGGATTCCAGAGAATGCAGAGTACCTTTGGCTTCTCAGTGGTTCCAGAACATTAGCACAGTGGACAAGGTGTTTATCAGGCTGCAGTGCTTGGCAAATGGGACAGTACCTGGCAGAAGAAGCAGGTTCCAGGCATGGCCATGCTGTTCAGTGACAGCAGCAGTGGCTGGAGGATGCAGTGGTACCTGGAGGAGATGACATAGGTGCTTCCCAAAGCAGGCAGGTTCCAAAGGTGTGGTGGTATCTTATGTCATCAGAGGAGATGATGGGCTCCACCTGATAGCTGACTAGGCTTTCCTGTGAGTACATATAAGAAAGGGCTTGGGGATTCTCAGAAATACACAAGGGGGCTTTGAGGGGTTTAGGGTATTGTGTGGTAGTTAAGTATAAGAGCCAGCAAAACGTGGGAGGTGAGTAATTCCTATGAGCCCTTGTGCCCCTATGAGCTGGGCTGTACGTGAGGCAACATGGTTACCAGATGAAGAAATTGTTCTAAATAGGCCACAGGAGCCCTAGCAGGTCAACCATTTGCTACTGTCTCTGGGATTGTCTCTGCATGGAAAGTGTTTTAGCAGGACATGCACACACACGAGCTCTAGGGTGAAATAATCTGGGAAAGTGAGTTAAAGAACATTGAACAGGTTTTCGTATATAGATTCTTTTATTAAGGGTCTCTGGTGTCCTGATCCATTCAAGTTATAGTTCTTGAACACTACTAGGTATCAGGTGAACTAGTTACAGTGAACACCACAGGCATGGTCCTGGTGGTCTAGAAGGGCAGACAATGCTAATATAGACTGTGAATCTCTAGGAGGAAGGGTAGAGTATTCAGCATTCCCCAAATCTATGCCATGAATTCTTTCTGGAGGAATACCCTTCGTGTTTGGGATACTGCAATATCAAAGTAAAAGAAGTAGGAGGAAAGCTGGCAGGTGAGGTATGGCTATTTGGTCTCTGACTAAAGGACATAAAACAAGTTGAAACAAAGACAAAGAAAGAAACAATGCACACCGTAGAAGGTGTTTATAAATCAACAATAAAGACCAAATGGGGGTGAGGTGAGAGAGAGAGATTCTGAATTGCTCCCACCCTCCAGAGCCCTTCTCTCTCTCACTCTCTTTCTGCTTGAATTGCCTCCAAATCATTTGAAAACCTCTATCTCCCCTCTCACATATATACTTGATATTTAAACATTTTTAATCATAAGCTTAAATAGTTATAAATGTGCAGTTACCAGATTATTGCATGTGTGCTTCAAATATATTTTTGAAGCTGTAGATTTGAGTTATCTAGTCATAAAATATGCCCACCGTGTAATTAATCCACAAAACTATTCCTCATTTTCAACCCGAACAGCCAAATCTTTCTGAAAAAAAAAATGTTCTTCATGTTTTTCAGATACATTCCTTTGACAGCCATTCCTCTTCTGAATTCTTGTCCTAAAGTGGAGGGAGCAATATTGTACACAGCACTGCACACAGCAATAGAGACAGAGGCTTAGAGACTGCCATCAGTACAGCAATAGAAGACAGGCTTAGAGACTGCCATCAGTACAGCAATAGAAGACAGGCTTAGAGACTGCCATCAGTACAGCAATAGAAGACAGGCTTAGAGACTGCCATCAGTACAGCAATAGAAGACAGGCTTAGAGACTGCCATCAGTACAGCAATAGAAGACAGGCTTAGAGACTGCCATCAGTACAGCAATAGAAGACAGGCTTAGAGACTGCCATCAGTACAGCAATAGAAGACAGGCTTAGAGACTGCCATCAGTACAGCAATAGAAGACAGGCTTAGAGACTGCCATCAGTACAGCAATAGAAGACAGGCTTAGAGACTGCCATCAGTACAGCAATAGAAGACAGGCTTAGAGACTGCCATCAGTACAGCAATAGAAGACAGGCTTAGAGACTGCCATCAGTACAGCAATAGAAGACAGGCTTAGAGACTGCCATCAGTACAGCAATAGAAGACAGGCTTAGAGACTGCCATCAGTACAGCAATAGAAGACAGGCTTAGAGACTGCCATCAGTACAGCAATAGAAGACAGGCTTAGAGACTGCCATCAGTACAGCAATAGAAGACAGATTGACAGCCATTCCTCTTCTGAATTCTTGTCCTAAAGTGGAGGGAGCAATATTGTACACAGCACTGCACACAGCAAAAAAGACAGAGGCTTAGAGACTGCCATCAGTACAGCAATAGAAGACAGGCTTAGAGACTGCCATCAGTACAGCAATAGAAGACAGAGGCTTAGAGACTGCCATCAGTACAGCAATAGAAGACAGGCTTAGAGACTGCCATCAGTACAGCAATAGAAGACAGGCTTAGAGACTGCCATCAGTACAGCAATAGAAGACAGAGGCTTAGAGACTGCCATCAGTACAGCAATAGAAGACAGGCTTAGAGACTGCCATCAGTACAGCAATAGAAGACAGGCTTAGAGACTGCCATCAGTACAGCAATAGAAGACAGGCTTAGAGACTGCCATCAGTGTGTCACTGAGATGAAATGAGCGTTAACCTCCTTCAGTATTTCCTACCTTACTTGCTCTGCTTTGCCCTCAAGGGAGATGCTTTCTCAAACTGTCCATGGGTTTAGTGACCTGGAGGTTTTCCCGACCTGGGGCACTGCTCCAAAGTCAGACTGGGTGAAGGCTGAGTCTTTCCTTTGTGAGGAGGGAGACTTCTTGTGAAAGGGGAGGTGGCAGGTGACCCTGCCCCCCATCAGAGCCTGTGTGGGACAGTCACTTTTAGGAAAAGACATGGAAACTGAGGATCTCGTGTCCATGCCCGTGTGTCCCGCGAAAGCCTTTCTATGTCCTAACACACCTGTACCCAGTTAAAACACTACTGGTGAACTAGCCGGAGAGTAATGGAAAGAAGCCACTTCTGATTAAGCTCATGGTCAGTGCAGAGGCTTGGGGGCTTTATTCTTTCTCGGGAGGCACTCCTAAATTCAAAGCCCAGTTCAGCCCCCAGTTGGGGGGATGCATTTGCTGGGTGAGGAACCCAGAGCTGGAAGTCACAGACATTTGGGTTGGGAGGGAGGGGGCCCATCATCAGCACCTGGGGTTTTATCCTGTTAAAAAAGAAATTCTTATTGTGTCCGAGTTGCATTCTTCTGCTTTCCCCTCCTCTCTGTTATCAGGTGCCCCTACCTTCCCCAGCCCCCAGGTTTCAGCGTAGCAGGCTGATCTGTACCTGCACCAGTCTTCCCCTTGCTGAGCCCACCAGTGTCATGGAGAGGCATCCCACCCACCCTGTCCCCCACCCCAGGGCAGCCGTTGCCCCAAGTGATCTGATATCCACATTTCATAAAACCTCCCAGATCCTCTTAGCCTTTCAGCTGTAAGAGAGTGGATCATTATCTGAATATTCCCCCAGCTTCCTTCAATTCCTTCTTATAGTCAACTTGCAATGTTGACTTTTCCCCCCTAAGTTGTCAAGATGTTTTATCTCTACTGCAAGAGTGGAACTTCCTAGGGGCAGGACTTTTTTCTCCTTACTCATTTTTGTTTCCTCTGAAGTACCAAGAATGGGGTGTCACACACGGTCGGTGCTTAACAAATATTAGTTGAATCAGTGAAATTGGAGGTGACATAATATACATATAAGTATATGAGCTATGCCTTGATAAGACTCAGGTCACAAATATAGAATGAAATTCATATAAAGACAAATATGAAGACCAAATTTACAGCCGAGGTTTTTAGTGGTTATAATGGCTATTACTGGCTATGCATTACTGACAAGAAAATCCATGGAATCTGAGTGCGTGGCTCCTTATTTTGATAACCACATTTTGTGATTAGGATGTCAAGCCTGAAACTAGAGACTGAAGCCACCCCTGCCTCTGGGCGTCAGATGGCGCTCGCACACCATTAGAGAAGTTTTTGCAAACTGCCTCAGTCTGAAGTTTCTGTTTTACCAAAGGGGAGGGCTGTGGCTTTCGCAAAAAATTGCAGCAAATTGATTTCCTGCAGTCTTCTGGGCCAGAGGTCAGTTCTCCAAAGCGGGGGTTTAATACACACACAGGAAAACCTGATTGTAAAGCGCCCAACTCAGGCTGTGTTGAAGGCCAAATCCTGTTTCTGTCAATGCAGCGACACTGTCTCTTCTTGCTTGGTCTTTGTGCCTTTTAAACAGCTTTCTTACCGAGAACGAAAAGACCAGACGAAAAGCAGAGAAAGAGAGCTAGAGAGAGAGGGTATTGTCTGGACTCGGGAATCACTGCTGACATATAGAGAAACCCAGAGTGCAAGTACTTTGGACAAATCACTTGCCCTGAGCAAGCCTGCGTTTCATCATATAGGTAACGATGAGGACGCTGCCTCAGTGCTTTCTGATCTTTGGGGAGGTGAATTTTTACTGTGTTTTGTCAGCTCTTACCTCCTTACTCTGCAAGAACAATGGTGCCTTGATCGCTCTCCTCCTGCTTTCTCTCCTCCACTATTCCTGGAATCTTCACGATCAGTCTACAGGGAGGAAGTGGTTAAGGCAAAACACAACACAACACAGTGCAACAGCCTGTGTCACTCACCATCTGAGCCAGTGTCTTCCCTAAGCCTCAGTTTACGTATCTGTAAAATGAGGATAATATGTACTTGGAACAGTTTTTATAAGAATTGAACAAAATAATGGATATATGGTGAAACATTTGCTTTCTTATACCTCTGAGTAAACAACAGATAGAGACTAACACTAACCAAGAATTTGAGTCTAAAATCTTCACTAATTCATTTTTAGTCTCATTACTTCTAAGCCATCTCATTAGTTTCTCTTCACTTAGGCTGGTTCTTTATGACATGACTGGTTTTCCATTCATTCTTTTATGAAACAAATATTTATTGAGCACCTAATATGCTCCAGGCACTTTACTAGGTACTGCTGAGTATACCACAACAAGAACAAAATCCCTGACCTCATGGAATGCATGTTTAGTGGCAGAAATAAATAATAAACAAGTAAACAAATAATACGTAATTACATATATTTACTGTGAAGGAAAAAAAACCTAGTGTTTTGGTTTAAAAAACAAAAAAACAATGGGGCTTCTCTGGTGGTGCAGTGGTTGAGTCCGCCTGCCGATGCAGGGGACATGGGTTCGTGCCCCGGTCCGGGAAGATCCCACATGCTACGGAGTGGCTGGGCTTGTGAGCCATGGCTGCTGAGCCTGCGCGTTCGGAGCCTGTGCTCCGCAACGGGAGAGGCCACAGCAGTGAGAGGCCCGCGTACCGCAAAAAAAAAAAAACAATGAGGGGAGGGATATCTTAGGATGGTCAGGGGAGGCCTTTTTGGGGAGGTGAACTTAAAATACAGAGGAAATAGAGATGAAAGTGAATACTTTCCTATGGAATAGACTAGGAAAACATCCATGGACACCTGAAAATTTTTATTTTTATTGTCCTTAAATAACAAATACAGCTATGTTTATAATCATGTAATAAAACTATCCATTCTATAGCATTTTGCAGTTTATATAAACATATTTCTTTGGGAGATTTCATCAAGTGTATCTTTTACCCTACTGCTTTACTTTCAGCCTGGTCCATAGTAGGTACCCAATAAATGCTTGTTGAATGAATAAATGGTTATAAAAATCCCCCAGTGTAGGCAAGGCAGGGGTTGCTGCACCATTTCAGGGATGTTGAATGACTTGTCCCTGGCCTAATGGTTCAGAAGGGAATGGAACTAGAGCTAGAATCCTGACTTTTTTTTTGACCTTTGGCAATTTTTTCAGTATTTTAGTCTTTAAAATTAAAGTCTCATCTTACATTTATGGAAGTTCTCTTCAATATATTAGAGTGTTTAGGTGAGATACAGTCCATATGTCTGATGGAAAACCAGTGCAATCTTGTGGGGAATAAGTTGTTTTTAGATAACACTGATCTTAATCCAAGTGAAGTTGTCCACACCACCTATATCCTCCACCCATAAAATCCTGGACAGGTTTAACCTGCCAATTGCTGATTCTTGAGTGTGTTTCACAAGCCCACAATTAGCTCCAAAATACGAATGTTTCTATGAATTGTTATGAAAGGATGATTCCAAAGCTTCAGGAAGGGTGTGGTGGCAGCATTGTGCATATTGTAGAAAGTCCGTATTTCAGGAATGCGAGTGGATCTCTTCACATTCCCATTTATATTCACCCCTCCTCTGTAGGAGGTGAAGTTCAGAGAGATCTTATGGGTATCTCATGTGTTGGTGGATTAGTAGATAACTAAAGAAGTGTTTGAATAGGGACTTCCGTGGTGGCACAGTAGTTAATAATCTGCCTGCCAATGCAGGGGACACGGGTTCGAGCCCTGGCCTGGGAAGATCCCACATGCCACGGAGCAACTAAGCCCGTGCACCACAACTACTGAGCCTGCGCTCTAGAGCCAGTGAGCCACAACTACTGAGCCCACGTGCCACAACTACTGAAGCCCGTGTACCTAGAGCCCATGCTCCTCAACAAGGGAAGCCACCGCAATGAGAAGCCCGTGTACTGCAATGAAGGGTGGCCCCTGCTTGCCACAACTAGAGAAAGCTCGCGTGCAGCAATGAAGACCCAACGCAGCCAAAAAAAAAAAAAAAGCCTGAATAGAGCGTCTTGAAGGTAAGATCTCTGATCAAAAGAAAAAAAATCTCGTGGGGATCTGGAATGCCACCCAATGGCTTTGTTTCCTCATTTTAGGTAGAATCTTTGCCTGCAGTCTTTCTTTGAATACAGATCTACGAATCACTGCTAGGTCCTGGGAGAGGTGCAAAGAAGAATACAAGTGTTCTTCCACCCAGTAAATAATTTTTTTTCTCCCTCCCTCCTTCCTTCCACGAGTATTTCCTGAGCACACACTATATGCCAGATACTGTGCTAGGCTCTGGATGAATCAAACAGCTAACGTTTTGAATGCTCACTGTGGACAGACACTGACTGTTTAAAGTGCTTTTTATGAGTTAACTCATAGACTCACAACCTCCCTTGATAAATCAGAAAGGGAGGTCCAGAGAGGTTAGGTGATTTAACCTGAAGTTACACTGCTAGGATTCAAACTTAGGTGTTCTGGCTCCAGAACCCGGGCCTTCACAGGGTCCCTGCCCTAAGCTCCTAGCCTAGTTGTGGGGACAGAAATGTAAAGAGATTTGTAACTAGAGTCTAGCAGGGCTGTGATGGAAGGGGAAACAGAGAGGACTCCTGGAGCTGGCTGCCTGGAGGAGCTGGGAGCCATCACCAGGCATGAGACAGTAACTCTGGAGCCGTAGCTTAGTCACAAACAAAACACAAAAAAGCACCTCTTGTCTTCCTCAGTGACTCGCTTTGCTGTTAAGGTGTATCACTCCACTGAGGTTACTTCGGTAATGCAATTTTTAATTCTTGTAAAAGTAATATAAATCAAGTACTGATTGAAGCAATGAGCGCCATTTGGGTTTGTGAGACTTGGCAGGTATCCCACGTGTAAAGAGTCACTTTGTGCTCTTGCTTTTGTCTCTCAGCCTCTTTTGTTCTCTGGGTCGGTTGGGGGGTTGAGCCAGGGTGGAAATCTTGAGACACTGTTCTCTCTCCCAGGACCGCATGGACGTGACTAAAACCACCAGAAATGGAAAGGGAAATTGAAGGGGAAAGGGGATGGATAAATTCAGCCACGCCATTGTGAGACTTTAATCTGTTCATTCTCTGCGCGCTCACTGTCCCTCAAAACCTTGCACCTTCCGTCTCCTTTCCCTGAAGTACAATGTCATCTCTTATTCCTGCCTGTCTGTGGTCCCGAAAGACCCGGCTCGTAGCCTGCCTCTTCAAAAAGCCTCCCTAACCTCCAGCGCCATCTCCCTCACGCCACACTCCTGTGGTGCTTAAGGTACACACCACTCGTCTCACTAGTGAACAGACGTCGCTTTGGAATAGCTGGTATTTTCATATTATGACATCATATTTCATATCTCTTCAAATTCAACTCAGTACTCTTTTTCTTGAACAGAAGATTCTAGTTAACTATACATCTAGGGTAGGTCTTCCTTTTAAAGCTGAGGAAATCTTGATTGTGTACCTGTAAATTTCTCTCCTTTTAGGCTTGTCAGCAGGTCAGTTTTCCTAATCCTATTTTGCTCAAAAATCAGTTCCTCTTGTGGTGGACTCCTAACACTTTTGCATAAACTTTATTTATATAGAAGTTACAAAAATTTATAGGTATCAGCATGGTTGTTGCCTTTTTTTGAGAATATTGCATTGTTTTACGTACACTTAAAATTTTTTTCTCATAAAATACGCATAGCGTACAATTTACCATCTTAACCATTTGTCTCTCCTTTTAAAATCTCCAAGGTTTTGAGCTAAATAATTTGAATACATTTATTTCTTTTTATGTTTCTGATATTTCATAAATGTATAGAGCTCCATGTATCAATCATTAAGTATATCCTACTGGAACATTCTTGTTTCCTTTTTTGCTGTTTTATGATAGAAATGAAAACACATATAAGGAATATATTTACATAATAAATTCATAACACTTTAATTTTTGTGTTCCTAATTAATTTTGGGTCCTGCAAGTTGAACTGATAAGTTCCCAGTTATGGACAACTGCATCAGGCTCATCACCCTCTTGCTTTTCACCTCCACACTTTTCTAGGTTTCAGATATTGTCAATACTTACAGCTGCGATTGAATTATTTTTGATATTACATTGAATATTGTGATTTTAAATGTAAATAACACTAATAATATGAATACTACTACTAATAGTAACTAACACTTTGTCAAGTGCTTGCTGTGTTGCCAGGGATTTTTTAAAGTGATTTACACAGATTGACTTAGGCACTCAAAACATTAATTCCAGTCAATTCACGTGCTGAGTAACACTTTATACCGTCTCATGAAGTTAGACCAACGATAGATGCAGGTGTCTCTTGTCCTCTCCTGGCTTTGCTCTTGGGATATAAGGCACAAATATTAAAGTTCACCAAGAAGGGAGCAGCAAACTGTACTAGATTGGAAATTCCTAGAATTATTTATTTTTGATATCCCAAGTTATTATTTGGCATACAAATGTTTGAGAAATAAATTAATGAATATTATTTCATTAGAGCCCAGTAAAGTATAGGATCCTGATGGGCTTTGAAATGGCAGGGGAAACAGCTGTGCGGGGAGCTGAGTTTTCAGCTAGAACTTACCTGCTGTTAGGGAGGTAAGTCAAGGAAAACATCTATTCCTGTCAAGGAGAAATTTAAAGTACATGGCATTGGCTTCATGGATGATTGCAAATGTCAAAATTCCATTAATTTGATTTTTAAAGTTTAAGGTATTCTGCCATTTGGTTACTCAGTATGTGAATAGAATGACATTTATTCTACTTGGCTCTCTGTAAGCTGCACATGCACATTTGTTTGAAGGGTATAATTTATCTCTTTAATGAGTATTTTAGGAGCACACCACGTTGGGCTGAATAGGATGTGTGAACTGCAGGAAAGGGACTCTGATATTTAGACTCTAATGGAAGACAGACCTGCTGGACATGAAAGTCTTAAGTTATAATGAAAACCAGTGTGGGATTAAGTGGCAGTGAGTGATAACAGACAAGATGATACATCTACATATATTTCAGAGAAGGGAGAGAATGGTCAGCTACGGCCTGATGAGGAAAGTAGGATTCTGTTTGGACTTGAATTGCAGGGAAGGGAAGAAGAGCTTCCTTTAAAAGTGGAGGTGTGTTGTGACCCAAAGCAGGAATTCATAATGTCTGTTTTTGAGGTAATGTAATGATTTTTTCCTGGCTGGAGTTTTTCTTTTTTTTAAGGTTATTCATTGGGCACTTACTACATGCCAGGCATTGTGTCACGTATTAAGGTGCATCGTTTAACTTAATCCATCTTACCGCCCTATGAAATAGCTATTACTAAATCCAGAGAGGACACTCAGGTAAGGGAGGTCAAGTCACTTGCCCAAAGTCAGCAACAGATCTCAAGTCTCTCCCTCACAAAAGTTTGTGCACTAACCCATCTGCTCCCATCCTAATTTGTTCAAAACGAAATATAACCCAAGTGTCAGTCTCTCTCGAAGACTTCTCTTCCTTTAGTATATTTGGGGATAGGTGGTCTTATCTCATGTTTCCCCTGAGTTATTTCTCCGTAGCACACATTCCCGCTCACTTCTTTCAGCTTGGCCCTGAGGTTCTGCTTACTTCACGGGTGGTCACTGTTTGGACACTACAGCCATTGTCCTCTTGATATGGCGCTGCTGCCGTTGTGCTGGCTTCAGCTGAATGGTGGTGTGGAGAAGGACACAGTATCTTTTCCTGCTCTGTTGCTTAATTCTTCACTATATCACCAGCACGAAACATCACTGAAGGAATAAACTGGAGGTTATCTTAGTTTGGATGTAGGTTTAATCATAGAAACAGAGACCCACCATTAGTAATGGCTTGACTATGGTGGGAGTTTCTCTACCGTATGAAAGTCTGAGCTGTTAGGGTTGCTCTCCTTCATGACAGGGATGGGGGCCCAGACTTCCACCTTGTTGCTGTGCCATCGTAAGGCAGCTGCATGTAAGGTCCAGTGTGGTGCATCATCATGTCTATATCCTAATAGTCTTTTCAAGGAATGGCCTGGAAGTTGGACGCATCACTTTCACAACCATCCTGTTGGCCAAAACTTAGTCACATGGTCCTGCCTAGCTGCAAGGGAGGCTGGGGAATGCTGTCTGTATTCTGGGTGGCCAAGTAGCCAGCTGAAACTCAAAGGTTCTATTACTATGAAAAGAGGAGAATGAATATTGAGGAATAGTTAGCAGTCTCTGCCACAGAGGGAATGATTACAAAAGAAGACTGTGAAAAGACCAAACTATTAAAATCTTCGGATTTGGGAGGGATGCAATCCTCTAATAGACATTGTCTAGGTACAATCTTTGCTCTCAGGTGTGACTTCTTTCAGAGAGAGAGAGAAAGAGAGAGAGGGAGGTCCTAAGTACATCTTCATTCTTTTAAAGGACTCTGGGTACTCCTTCTTCCACAGAAGTAGTTCTCACCCTTGGATCTCTCCTCCAGCACTGTCTTTAGACACGACAACCTGCAGCCATACCTTTGCCAAATTCTGTTTTTTTTTAATCTAGAGTTACCCATAAGGGACATGAACGGAAAACCCCAGATGTTATAGAAGAGTGTTACAAATGCAGCCAAAGTGGCTTTTTGCTTCACATCATTGGTGGGTTTTTTTTCCAGAAACAAAGTAGAAATGAATGTCTACCTTGCTTAGCTTCTACCAGCAGGTTCTGAGTCTCCACACAATGGTTCTCAAACGTGGCCATCGGCTGGGACCACTGAGGGAATGTTTAGAAATGTCAGTGCCTGAGTGTCTCTCCCAGGGCTTCTAAGTTAATTGGTCCTGATCATGGCCTGGGCCTCAGGATTTAATAGGCGATTTTAGTGCACAGCTGCTGTTGGAAATCTGTTCTCTGCCTTTTCATAGGGATATTTCCTGAAGGATTCAATTCTGAGTTAGTGACTTAATTTTAAATGGTTCTGGGACTTCCCTGGTGGTGCAGGGGATGGGACTCCATGCTCGCAATGCAGTGGGCCGGGGTTTGATCCCTGGTTGGGGAGCATTGAGAATTGGGTAGAATTAGAAATAAAGTTGAGATTCCAAACCCTCTGGATCCAAAGTGAAGTGACACATAGTTGCACGATGGGTGGGAGACAAGGTGACTGAACCAGGCAAGATCAGAGTGAGAGCACATTGTAGTGAGGCAGATGTAGGGGCAGATGTAGGAGGGAAAGGGTGAAGGGGTAGGCTCTGCTACTCCAGTCTTCTGAGGTAAAATTCTAACCCGGAGGATTTAGATTGCCGATGGGCCTTGGAAAAGTGCACAGGAAAGCAGGAATCCCAGGTGTGAGAGTAGAATCAGAATTCCCCTCTGCCAAGCATCCCTCTTTCAGAGCTGCTTGGCTGGTCCTGTGTGCACTGAGGGGCTGAGAAAATGAAGGTTGAACACACCCTCCCTCTCCCATCCCCTCTTCTCTACAAGCTTCTCTGCCAGGGGACTGTGGACAATTCCTACTCAGAGCAGGGGGATTTAGATTTGACTTGGAATTGTAAAATGTCCAAAATCACTATTTACAGCTCTGCCCTGTTGGTTCAGTTCATTTCTGCAATCCAGGGGTTTTAAGGGGAGCTTTTAAAAATGGGACAGGAAGGAGAAGTTGAGGAATAGGAGAGAAAATTCAAATTGGTCACTTTTGACCTATTAAAATTTGGAGACATGGAGCCAGGTGGTGATGCCTGGATTAGCAGTGTTAGTCTTGCTTCACTTGAGTCCTCAAAGTTATTTTTGCTCTTTGTAGATACATTTTTCAGGGGTTGAACCCGTGTCCCCTGCATTGGCAGGCCGATTCTTTTTTTCTTCTTTTTTTAATAAATTTATTTATTTTATTATTATTATTATTTTGGCTGAGTTGGGTCTTTGTTGCTGCACGCGGGCTTTTCTCTGGTTGCGGCGAGCTGGGGCTACTCTTCGTTGTGGTGCGTGGGCTTCTCATCGTGGTGGCTTCTCTTGTTGTGGAGCATGGGCTCTAGGCACATGGGCTTCAGTAGTTGTGGCACGTGGGCTCAGTAGTTGTGGCTCGTGGGCTCTAGAGCGCAGGCTCAGTAGTTGTGGTGCATGGGCTTAGTTGCTCCGCGGCATGTGGGATCTTCCCGGATCAGGTCTCAAACCCGTGTCCCCTGCATTGGCAGGCGTATTCTTAACCACTGCGCCACCAGGGGAGCCCGCTCTTTGTAGACATTTATTTGGTGTTTTTCTGCATCTCCTGGCTCTTTGATAATGGGTAAGATCTGATATATGTCCAGGTAGAATAATATTAAATGACTATGTTTTGGCTCGTATTACATTTTACATTTCTGTCTTGTAATAGTCTGCTTTAGTAGAATATCAGATTCTTCATTTCAGTGCAACGCAACCATCGAGTTTGGCTTTTCTCCAGTTTTTTCGGTTGGACACTAGTGGCAACAGTGTGTAAAATTTATACTTGCCTTGGACCCCTGTAGTTAAGGGTTCAAATCATTCTTTTTGAAAAATTACTTAAGATCTCTGAGCCTCAGTTTCTCTTTTGTAAAATGGGGATAATAATAGTCTCTATTTTATAGAGTTGCCTTTTATACTGCTGTTTAAAAAATTATTAATATTATTTGGTTTTTACAAAAACCTGTTTTAGGACTTCCCTGGTGGCACAGTGGTTAAGAATCTGCCTGCCAATGCAGGGGACATGGGTTCGAGCCCTGGTCCGGGAAGATCCCACATGCTGTGGAGCAACTAAGCCCGTGCACCACAATGACTGAAGCCCATGCGCCTAGAGCCTGTGCTCTGCAACAAGAGAAGCCACCACAATGAGAAGCCCACACACCGCAATGAAGAGTGGCCCCCGCTCGCCGCAACTAGAGAAAGCCTGTGCACAGCAACAAAGACCCAATGCAGCCAAAAGTAAATAAATAAGTAAATAAATAAATAAACTTATAAAACAAACCCAAAAAACTTGTTTTACAATGCTGGAACAGTTTAGGCTATGACTAATAAAATAATATTGAACTAAAACTCAAAGTGTAAAATAAATAAAATACCAATACTGATGTAATACATGATTGATTAATTAATAAATGGAGGGAGACTGAGCAAATCTGTGCAGAAGAATTGCAAGTAATTCCGAAGTCCAATCCATTTTTCAATCCCAGGTCAAAACCAAAGTGTCTGATGGTAAACAAAAACGTTAATTTGAAAAAAAACCTGGGATATCCTCAAGAAATCTTAACACCTAATGATGACAAGTTAAACATGGAGAAGTCAGGGATGTTAGAGGGAAACATTCTCTCTTCAAAAACTATAAAAACAATGCCAATAACTTTCTACTCTGAAAAACTTGAAGTTTTTTCACGTTTGTTTTAAGTGATTTTAAGTTCGCAATCCTTTAATACAGTGTTTTGGCTGATCCTTTAGAGTCTTTATTTTTTCCTTTTACTTAGAAAAATGAGGCTGGAGTAGTTGTGTTTTTCTGGTGTCAAAGAGAGTAGACTTTGACGATGTCATTCCTCCTCTTTCTCTGCGTCACCTACTCTCCCCATCCAATACCACGCCCCCCAACCAGAGTATTATTTTATGGTTATTCACCAACTCTTCCTTTAGCTAAAGAAAATATTTTTGGAAAAGTGAAAGATACATGTTATTCTCCAAAGTTTATTTCTGTTTCCATTTTGGACAGCCCTAGAAAAGATGGGTATATTTGAAGGTGTGAAAGGGATCAGGAGAGGATCTGGGAGAAGGCGGCAGTCGGTGTGTCAGGGGTTTGCACTCTTGTTAAGCAAGGTCTCAGCCAACACTGCTTCTGACCTGCGTCCCTCCCAAAAGAGGTCGTGTTTGACAGCTTTGCGCCATGTCTGCAGGGCGTGTTGGAAGTTTGTATTTCCATAATGCTTCTTAATGAGTGCTTTCAACAATGCTCACTGTCCTAGTTTTGAGGAACCAGTCTTGTTAATTCTTGTTTCATGTGAAATAGTTTAACATCAATGCCTTACTTACGTCAAAGGCCTAGGAGCAAAAAAGTGAGACGAGATAATTTACTGAAATATTAGCTGATTGTTTTCTCCTGTTATTTCCCCTCTTCTCTATTTGAGGAATATAGCCTGGTCTAGATTTTGTTGTTGTTGTTTTTTGGCTCAGAGATTTTTGTTGGATAGAAAGGAGAAGCAACGTTTCCTTCCTTCCTTCTTTCCTCCTTCCTTTCTTCCTTAGCTAATGGCCAGAACAGGGAAATATAACCGTTATTTTGTAATAACGATAAATGGAATATAATCTATAAAAATATGGAATCACTATGTTGTACACCTGAAACTAATATAATATTGTAAATCAACTATATTTCAATTAAAAAAGAGCTAATGGTAATGTCCTATGAGGAAAAGGGAAATAGATAAGACCTTTAAGGGCTTGGAGAAATCGAGGCAGAAGATTCTCCCCAAACTCATAATTAAGAGGTTTGAGGTCTCATGGGGGAATAAATGCATTGCTTAGTAGGGGCAATAGCTGAGGAGTTGGGGAGACCCCAGAAAAATGGCACCTAGGGGAGAAGAGACATTAAGCATGAGGGTTGCCAGTCCAGGTAAAGATCCCTAGTGCCCACGTATGGCAAGGAGGCCAACTCTCCTGCCCTTGTAGGACCACTCCGGGCTTGGAGGATGTTCACCCAAAGTTCTTCCTGCCTTGTCTGCATTCCAAGTGACTGCATCAATCTGGTGCAGCCTGGGAATGGAAGGGGTGCTCTTCATGACTGGGATGAAATGCAGGCTTGGTGCCATATTAAGTTGATTAAAAGGCAATAAAACAGCAATATTTGTTGAACACCTGAGCTTGTGGACTGAGATTCATATCTGCTACACTAGAATTAATTCATGGCTAATTGGTTTAAGGGGAAAATATTGATCTTTCACACCAAAGGCAAATGTTTGAGTAAGCCCCGACAAAAGCAGGAATTGTATTAATTTCATGTATTAAGGGAGAAGAGAAGGAAAAAGCATAAGTAAATATATAGGGTTTGTTTTTCTGTAAAAACTCAGGGTTCCAAAACCCTAGTCAGAGTTTCTTTTACAGAATATACACATTTTTATTTTATTTTATTTTTGTTTGTTTGTTTTTTTGCGGTACGCGGGCCTCTCACTGTTGTGGCCTCTCCTGTTGCGGAGCACAGGATCCGTACGCGGAGGCTCAGCAGCCATGGCTCACAGGCCCAGCCGCTCCGCGGCATGTGGGATCTTCCCGGACCGGGGCACGAACCCGTGTCCCCTGCATCGGCAGGCGGATTCTCAACCACTGCGCCACCAGGGAAGCCCCCTCACATTTTTAAATTCTAGGGATTTGCAATCATTTTGGGCAAGTTTTAGGTGTGAATGGGGAGGGAGTCATTGACTTACTTCCCGATTGGTTGTCCTTTCCCTTCCATATCCAGCTAATGCACTTTCTCATCTCTGGAAAGAGCACTGGACTGGGAGTCAGGACCCTGAATCCCAAACCTTGGTCTTGGGCGAGCCATTTTACCCTGAAATATGTGAAACCGAGGGTCTTGGTGTACGTGGGAGTTCCCACTTGTTGGGATTGAGGATGGGGAGTCAGCTGTGGGGAAATGCGTAGAGCGAAGAGCACTGGACTTGCTCTGAGGACCGAAGCTCAAAGTTCGGCTTTTAATACTTACTAGCTTTTATGACTTTTGGCAAATTATTTAATTTTTCTCAACCCCAGTTTCCTAAACTGGAAAATGATCCTTATTTTTTGTGTGTGTGAGGATGAAATGAAATGCTGTATGCTGGAGTACTTTGTAAATTATGAAGTACGATACAAATTTAAGGCCTTATTAGCAGTCAATCAACATAGATTTTTGAGAGCCTGAAATATGTTGCTTGGCTCTAGAGGAGAGATGAGAGGAGCCTCAGACGACTTCAGGTCTCAATGAACTTTTCGTTCAGTTGAGGACAGGAAACAATCAGAGGACACTTAGCAAAGGAAAACTTTTAAAAAAGTTTTATTGGGGCAGGATGAGAAAATAGCTGGGGCATATTATTAAAAAATTATGACATTAAAGTAAATAAAGGCTAAATTATTTGCCAAGCCTTCTAAAATTTGCCAAAACAAACTCAGATGATCTTTCATTTAAAAAAATTTTTTTCCTGGAACTTTATATATCATAGCAGCAAACAATTCCCATCCTAGTCAGAAAATGCAGAAAGCTTCTCTGGGTGAGAATCTCCATGCCTGTTAAATCCCAGATCAGTAAAGGTTCTTACCTTTTTGATTTCTTGAAAGTGGCTTGCCTGCCAGCAGTGTGTATTTCTGGAAGAAATGATAGTAAGTTCAGGTGTCCCCATGCTTTACATAAATTAGTCTGTTTAATCCTCACAACAGTCTTATGAGTTAGGCACCACCATTACCACCAGTACCCCTGCTTCATAGAGAGGAAACTGAGGCACAGAGGAATTTACAAGCAGTCGAAGCAGTCGAGCCTGAACATGAACCTGATTCCAGGGCCAGTATTCTATGCATTAACCAGTATTCCATGTTGCTGCCGAAACACAGCATCATCTCTGATCTTAACTTTTGCTAACAATGAAATTTATGTTCTGTAGAGTGTAGAATACCCAAAGTTCTCAAAGGCAGTTTTTTTTTGAAACATTGTTTTATTTCATTTAAGGTGAGAATATCTATGACAATCTGTTTGTTCATTGTTGGCGCCATCAGTGAAGACAATATCCCAGGAAGATTAGTACTTTCCTTTGTGCTAAGGATTCTCTAGAGTGATGATACTGAGATTGTGAGTCCTAAACTCACATATAAGTGACAGAAGAGAAAAAATTAAACAAAGAAAAAAATGGAAACAACAGAATGAGATCTTGAAAAGACAGAGTAGAAAAGCAACATATGTCAGATTTATTTTAACACAACTCACTTGAATTCAATGCATATTGTGAACAGTTTGACTGAGGTATTTGAATTCTCAGAGAATTTTTTCTTTCTATTAGTACATCCTTTAATTTTAGGTTATATATTTGCATATCCAGATACTTATCCTTAGGGTAAAAGTAATTACCTATGTCCTTAAAAAATAAATTATTTGTATGGTAAACACGTTGAATAAAAAATATTAGGTCTCCAGGCAGAGGATTCTATTCATGCATAATTCCTATTTATTATCAAACACATATGTAATTATAAATCTTTTTGAAAAAATATGGAGAGCTGTAGTAAAGCTATTATATGAGCAACAATAAAAAATTTTACAATTGTGATGGAAAATTGGTTTGGGTGTTTTACCTCTACATTAAGCCCTACACACCTTCAAACATTTAGGGCACTTCTGAGGAATGAGGAAGAAATTGGTGAACTCCTAATGGTAATTATATTAAATTGCCAACACCTATTTGACTGTAATACTGAAAAAATAAACATGATACTAGGTAGCAAGTTTAAATGGAGAAACTGGAGCTTACGTAAGGAGAAGGAGACAGATGTTCAGAAAATTTGAGAAACCGGGCAGTAAAAATTCCCAGTGTGTAATTTCTTCCTAAAGACACACATTAAAAAAACAGTTTTATCCCCTTACCTTTCTCCTCCTTTCCTTCCCTCCCTTTTTTCTTCTCTCTCTTCCTTTCATTCTTTCTCGCATATTTATTGGGTGTTTACTGTATTCCAGTCATTGTTCCCGCTCAGAGTGCAACAAGACAGATGTGATCAAGACAGATGAGGTTCCTGCCTTCCTGGGGCTTACGTTCTAATCAGTATCTCGCCCATGCTGTTTCCCTTTTCTTCACTATCACTGCCATCCCTCATTAATAAATGTGAGCTATTGTAGCTAGACTTCTAACTGGTTACCTGCTTTCAACTTTCTTTCCTTACTCTCTAGCATACTGCAACCAAATAAATCTTTGCAGTATGTTGCTTGGTTGAACTCGCCACAGAGTGAGGACCAGAAAACTACCATATGGTTAAATGAAACTTTCAGGTAAAGATTTAGCACAGTAAGTCCCCATTAAATATTGGTCCATGCTGTTATTCTAGAGCCTCCATTGGCTTCTCCCTCTCCAGGAGGGAAAGGTTAGCCTCTCATCCATCATTTGCATGCCTCCAAGATTTTGTTTAGGGCTTGAATATAACATATTAGGCAGTTCTGTTTGGTTTACAGTTTGTGGGATAGTGAGGGTCAGGTTAGGTTTATGATACACACATAAAAGTGATTCAGTCCCCAAAGTGATGACCATTCAGGGGTAACAATAGAGAGAGAGTATTTGTCTAGAGCACCTTTCAGTATTTCAAATTCTACCCTGTCAGCCTATGCTCAGCCCCTGTAACAATGTAGGATATTGCTATTTTTACTAAATTATACTGATAACTTCTACATGTCTAAAACAGAACTCATGGTTTCCCCTCCCTATTGCTCCCCCTCCCCCACCCCATTGGTAAATGGTACTGCCAAGGCACCCGCTTGCTGAGTCAAGAGATCCTGGAATCATCCCTGTTTTCTTTCTTTCTCTATTACCCCACACTGAGTTCCTGAATAAAGCCTGGGGGCTCTAATTTCAAAATGTATCCCCACCCCAACCCTATCTCCTCTACTCTCTGGTCCAGAGCATCAACTTCTCCCTGGGTTCCCCCAAGAGCTTTCTTCCTTGGCGTTTTGCCTCTCTTGCCGTCTACAGTCTGTTCCCACACGGCAGCCAGAGTGATTCTTCTGAAACATGAAATTACATTAAGAACCTAAGTCCTTTGCTCCTCCAGCGACTTCTCATCTCCTTTAGAATCAAAGCAGATACCTTGCAGAGGCCCTCCCTGACCTGGCTCCTGGCCTGTCTTTAGTCTCGTTTTCTACCCATCACCTCTTGCTCACAGCTCTCCAGCTTCACTGGCTGCCTTGCTGCTCCTCTGACTGTCTCCTAAGCAGCTTAACCTCCTGAAGCTCCTTCTGTTTCCATTGTACAAAGGAGATATTTGCATAGTTGAGATTTTTTGTCTCATGTTGCTTGGCAAGATTACAATGGATTAGGCTTGTAAAGTGTTGTGCCTTGTACCTAGCATACAGCAATTCATTAATGTTTACTATTGTTTCTCTTTTAATACTACTCTCAGTTTTCCAGATGTCCTAGATGTCTCACTAACAAATCAAATTCGATATTTCCAACCTGAACTCATAAACGCTTCCCAACAAACCAACTCTTTTTTTTGGCACTTCTGTTCAGGTGTCGGGACATCACCGTTTTTCAGGATCCCTGTCCTGACACCTGTGCCCTGACTCTTGCTTAGATATCACCTCTAATTAGTCACCAAGTTCTGTTGTTTCTAAAAATTTCCATCGGTCTCCCTCTTTGCTTAATGCCAGCACACCAAACTCTCATAGTAACTTCCTAACTGACCATCCTGCTTCTGGTTTCTCCTTTCTAAAGGATCCCGTTTTCCACTCTCAGACTCCTGCAGTCTAGCTCGGCCCTGGTCATGCCACTCCTGGACTCAGAAGTATTTAAAATCTTCCCGTCACCTACAGAAGAAAGGCTCTGTGACCTGGCCTGTTATTTAAGGCCTCTGTATTTGTCAGTATTTTCCAGAGAAACAGAACCAATATGATATGTGTGTGTATATGATTATGACTATATATATTATATATATATATGATTTATTCCATAGAATTGGCTTACATATTAATGGAAGCTGGCAAATCTAAAACCTGCAGGGTGGGCCAGCAGGCTGCCATTGCTGCAATTCCAGAGGGAAGACTGGCAGTCTGGAGACCCAGGAGAGCAGATGTTCCAGTTTGAATGCATTCTGCTGTAGAAGGCTGTAGGAAGAGCCGTCGTCGCTGATGAAGTCTGAAGGCAGTGTGCTGGAGAATTCTCTCTTGCTCAGAGGACGCTGGTCTTTTTGTCCTATTCTGATGGTTGGAGGAGACCCATTCACATTGTGGAGGGCAGTCTACTTGAAGTGCATGGATTTGAATGTTACTCTAATCCCAAGACGGCCAGAATAATGTTTGACCAAATATCTGGGCACCCTGTAGCCCGGTTAAGTTGACGCATAAAGTTAAAAGCTAACATCTTAACCAGCCCCCTTTGTGTAGGCCAGTACTTGCTGTTTACTGATGACTCTTATTTAGCTCATTTTGGAGTTTAAATCAGCAACCTGCTGTGCTTCTTGGTTTTTTTTTTTTAGAGTTATTTATTCATTTATTTATGGCTGCGTTGGGTCTTCGTTGCTGTGCGCGAGCTTTCTCTAGTTGCAGCAAGCGGGGGCTGCTCTTCTTTGAGGTGCGTGGGCTTCTCATTGCTGTGGCTTCTCTTGTTGCAGAGCACGGGCTCTAGGCGTGCGGGCTTCAGTAGTTGTGGCTCCCAGGCTCAGTAGTTGTGGCTCAGGGGCTCTACAGCGCAGGCTCAGTAGTTGTGGTGCATGGACTTAGTTGCTCCGCAGCATGTGGGATCTTCCCCTACCAGGGCTCAAACCTGTGTTCCCTGCATTGGCAGGCGGATTCTTAACCACTGTGTTACCAGGGAAACCCTGTGCTTCTTGGTTTTTAAAAAAATAAGTAAAAAAAAAAAAAAAGTTAAATTTAATTAAAACAATTTATTGTGCATAGAGGGATTTAGAACAACCGTTGGCCTTGTTCTTTTCATTTCAGTTCCCAGGCAGCAAAGGCTGCTGAGTATGAACTGCCCATAGTCACCAGGAAGCCCTCTGAAACCCCCAAACCCAATAGCAATCCAGCAAAAAAAACAAAAACAAAAGCAAAAATCTATCATTTATTGAACTGAACATGAACTGCCTACTAAGGTTACACCAAATAGGCCTGAATGATAGTTTTTAGTCTTCCCATTTTGCAGCTGACAAGACTAAGGCTCAGGGAGACTGAGAGGGTTTAGGTAACTTCCCTGAAGACACACTGTAAATGGATAAATTGGTATTCATCCTAGGAAATTAAAAAAACAAAACAAAAAACACACCTAGATTTATTCCTACTAGTGAAAGATTTTAAGAAGTGGGGCCTGGAGGTCTGCATTTTTTTTTTTTTTTTTTTTTTTTCGGTACGCGGGCCTCTCACTGTTGTGGCCTCTCCCGTTGTGGAGCACAGGCTCCAGATGCGCAGGCTCAGCGGCCATGGCTTACGGGCCCAGCCGCTCTGCGGCATGTGGGATCTTCCCGGACCGGGGCACGAACCCGTGTCCCCTGCATCGGCAGGTGGACTCTCAACCACTGCGCCACCAGGGAAGCCCGGTCTGCATTTTTAATGAACTCACCAGGAGATTCTGATATGTGGACCACTCTTTGAGAAACACTGACCAATAGGAATGAGCTTGTGAACATGAAGAAATGAGCTCACGGACATGGCACTGCTGTGGGATAGTGTTCAGTTCTCTCAAACCAGCCATTTGATATTTCAGATAAATTGAAAGTAATACAGTAGAATTCAGTTATGGGACTCACAGAAGAGGAGCTCAGTGCAACGTGAGGTGCGTACTTCTCCAGCGGACAGATATGGAATAGCTTACGGTAGAGAGGCCCTGAGCTGAAGACCAGTTGAGGAGTGGAATTAACTGGGTTACCTAGACATGTTAGGATTCCGTGTTCCTGAAAAGAGAGAAGCCAGTGTCAGCTCAGACTCCCCCTGGAAGAGATCTGGGGGGGACTGTTTCCTTGGTCCCCAAAATACAACACATAAGGGGAGGATTCATTGTTTTCCATTTAAAGAGAAAATGGCCCACCTTGGTTCTGAATAAGCAGTGGGAGGTATTTGAGTGTGATTTCTGGAGAATGTAAACTGTCCCCCAAATCGGTTACAGATAATGACTCCAAATGAGCTTTGAGCAAATTCATGAAAAGCTAAGTGGTTTTTGTCTGTTGTAATAAGCATCCTAATACAAGATCAAAACATGCAAGTTCAGAACTGAGCCACACAGCAGGAAGACATTTACAGAACCCAGAAAAGGAGGAGTCCAGAGTCCCAAGAGCAAAGATGTTGTCTTGGTTCTCACCAGAAACTAGACCCTCTGAGACACATTCATAATATATGTAAATATAGCATAAGTTAACTGCTTTGTGAATGTATATGTTTAATATTCTAGGATAGTATATTTTCCATTTATTTCTATATAATCCATTTGTGGCCTTCAAAAACTCTGAGTTTGAGTTCCTTCAAGTATTGTAATGGATGACCAATTGTGTCTAAACATAAAAATGTTATAATACAAAAAATATAAAAGTGAAAATGCCTATTAGTAATTGTTTCATTTCATTTAAAAAAGCACAAAGAAATAAAGAATCACAGAAAGTAGGTTTTGCTTATCTTAAATACTGAAAACAAAACCGAAGGGGAGTATAAAATACAAAGGCAAATTTCTAAGTTTACCTACAGCAACGATATAAACTGCATCCTAAGTAATCATATTTCCCATTTTAAAAACAGCATATATTTTCAAGTTCTAAAGTGAATGTTACCTACTTAAAGTTACAAAATAGACATCAGCTTATTTAAAACAAAAGCAGGATGACAGATTCTACCCATGAGAATTTTTAGCAATACTACCGAATTCTAACATTAGTTTTTGCATATCGGATTTTTTTGGCGACAAAGAGCACAATGAAGCAGGAACATATTAAGGAATTCATCTGTAAACCGACTGTAGTCTTGCAAATGTCAAAGGCTTACCTAAGGTGTTTGATATTTCACAGAGCTGGTGAAAGGATTAGCTTTCTTCCTTTCTCTCATTTCTTTCATTCTATTCCTGCACTAGGACAGCTCCTCAGAAATCAGACATTGCCAGGCTGTATCATCTTTTATTTGTCTCAGTTTCCAGAAATGCTGTTCCTGCATTAATAGTTAATGCTATATCGTCTTTTTTTTTTTTTTTAAATAGAAGGCAGATTAAAAAATACTCATTTGGAGCTTCCCTGGTGGTGCAGTGGTTGAGAGTCCGCCTGGCGATGCAGGGGACACGGGTTCGTGCCCCGGTCCGGGAAGATCCCACGTGCCGCGGAGCGGCTGGGCCCGTGAGCCATGGCCGCTGAGCCTGCGCATCCGGGGCCTGTGCTTCACAACGGGAGAGGCCACAACAGTGAGAGGCCCGCCTACCGCAAAAAAAAAAAAAAAAAAATACTCATTTGAAGAATGACTCAATTAAAAAACTAGTCAAAGATATTTTATTCCATAAGCCTATTAGAAAGATTGAAATAATGTTTGTTCTTCTTAAAAGGAAATAGATGTGTTCTGCCAAGGCCAGGGCCTAGCACAGAGTGGATACTCACTAAATGGTAGTAATTTAAAAAAATCTCTTTCAAGAGTTACTGTCAGAAAAATATTTGACTCTTCTGAGGAACTTGTTTGCTTTTTAATAGAATGAATGATGAGAATTATATTCTCACTTGTTTACCTATTTTCTATAACTGATAGAAACTCAAAACTAAATTTAGTGCTTAACTTCCGTAATCATCGGATTCTAGATACTTAACGCATCTATTTCGAGTCATTTTACAATTGTAAAAAATTAGCTATCTTATTTTATTTGGACTTTAACATTCTGATCACCTTCAAGTGGTTTTTAGAAGGAGATGAGAATAATGAAAACAAAACAGTAACAAGATAGAATGCTGTAAGCCTCCAACTCCTAAGATTTTTCATAGACATTAGGATGCATCCAAACAAAATGATTTTATTTTTATGACATAAATTATGTCAATTTATGTTATGTATAATTTATATTTTTATTGTAGTGTCGAGTGTTTAAAATATTTCAAATATCACATGAAAAATAGCCTGGATGACTGATTCATGCCGCACTTAAAAAATAAAACAAAAACCAGTGTTTTATAAAATTTAGAACTTTTCTGTTTTCTAAAGAGAAGTCTGAGAGAAGCAAAATATTAAGTTATGCTGTGTTTTAACACTTTAAAGCATCGTGGTGTATACATGGATGTATGGACAGAATCCCACAGACTCATGATCTGATCCAGTTGCTGCTGCTTCCTCCTGGGTGATCTTTGCAGAGTTAATCAACCCTCTGTGTCTGTTTCCCTATCTGTAAAATTAAAAAAAAACAATTCCTACCATTCATAGTTGTAAGGATTTATGACAATTTATGCAGCTTGCCTGAGACAAAGCCTGGTACCCATTAAGTATTCCATAATTGGTAGCTGTCAAATTAGTAACAAGACCAACACTATATGCTCTGCTTGCCTAGAAGGGTGCTGAACATGAATCCTCAAAGGACCTTTGGTAAGTTGCATTGAGAAGAAAAGTAATACTAACAGCAAAACAAGCTGGCTCTTCCTTCTAGGATGCTTCTGGCTTGACTGACTTTCTCTCTGATGAAGGTGGATGTAAAGATGGGGACTTGAGTCTATTTTTAATAGCAAGAGTTATTAAATATTGTTTTTCACTTATATCAAATATCAAAAGTAACAACACTAAGAAAATAACATTGTGTTGTTGACATAGTTATACTTCTTTTTTTCATAAGGAAGAGAGAAAAAGTCTTAATCACTTATAATAATCATGTTGAGCATGTTTTTCAGGCCGTGGGGCTTTTTCCTGTAACACCCTGGAATAATTATTTACTTTTGTCCCAAGTCTGTTTTTGATTGTGTACAATTTCTTTTGATTATCTTAGAGGTGCGCTAAGATTCCAGAAGGCTGAAGTTTGCCCGTAACGTAATGCACCAGTTGAATCTGGAAATTGTGCCTGTTGGAAAATAGATGCTGACTCACATGGTGGACTATAGCATGACTACATGTGGTAGTAGTAGCCACGTAGTCACGTACATGTAGTCACGTACATGCCCTTTCATCTGTTAGAGCTCCTCCTGTCATAATTGTAATTTTTTTGCTCTGGAAGAAACTGATAATACGATTCTCAGTTTGTCAGAGCTGTAGAATTCCACTAATGTAACAATTTGGCTTTGGTATTCAACATTTTTGCAGCTTTTTGTATTGGTAAAAGTGAACTAAGCAGAGAATCATGAACTAAATGTGTACCAATTTTGATCCTTTAACTTTGTTTTCTCTAGGAAAATATAAAAACAAACAAAAAACTTTACCTGCCAATTGGTAAACTTTATAGTGTAGCTATGAAGTTTAGAAGCACACCATGTTTGCCTCTATCAAGACACGCAGTAATTACTGCATTGGGGAAAAAGTTCCTGCTTTTCTGCTGGGGGAAAGTTGCTGCTGCTGGGGGGAAGTTGCTGCTGCTGGGGGGAAGTTGGGGGAAAGTTCCCTGGAGTTGTTTAAGGGACTGGTGGGATGATGTCTGCCAAAACTGTACTGGAATATGTGGCTGTGTGCAGTGGGATGCATGCTCCTCAGACGTGAAGCTCATGGTTATTTCTTCCAGGGTAGGCAAAAGGCACAGTTTTATTTAAAATAAACAGCAAAGGTACAAATCATCTGAGGCAATGCATTACAGATGTGTATGTGTACCTGTATGTAGGGACTGATGGAAATCCTGCATTTAATATACTACATTCATTGCTGTTTTGCATACTGTAGTGAGATATGCATTGCTAATGAGGGGCAATGCTTTGAACTTTCATGTATGCATTGAGCACCCCATGTACTTCAATGCACTATCACCAAATAAGTATACATTTGCCTGTGTTTTCAAAATAAATGTCAAATAAATATATAGCTCTCTAATCTCTGAGTAGCACAGTGACTAGGGTGACCAACCATCCTTGTTTGCCTGGGCCTGAGTTTCTCAAGATCAGGACTTCCAGTTTTAAAATCAGGAAAGTTCCAGGAAAAGTTGGACCAGTCGGTCACCTTAATGGTGACATACCAAGATGTGAAAAAGTTGGTCAATATGTTCTACCTCCAATACTAATATAGGAAGTGTGAAATCAACTGAATGTTAAATTCTAATGTTAGTTTACACAAAAGGGCAGTAGCTACGCTGTCTACCGTAAGACCTGTGGTTGCTCTAGGTCTCAGGACTATTTTCATCATTATCCCCTGCCTGGTATTTATAATACACATGATAACTACTGACCGAGATTTTGTGGACTGACTCAGCTAGCCACATCATGTCCCAGCATGGAGCCAGAGAGGTGTAATGTATCTAAATAAAAGCAGAATTAATTAATACTGCAAGGATTTGCAAACCTTTTCCTCAAACTTAGAGGGACATTTTTAGGAAATATTAAACTAGAAGGGCTGGAAGAAAGGGAAGTATAATTCACTGTAAAGAATCTTTCCGGCTTGCTATTTCTTATGCAGCTGTCTTAATGAGATTGAGAGGAACAAGGAAAAGAGCAAGGGCTCTGGAGTCAGGCAGGACTGGGAAGGAATCCTACCTCCAGGACACCTTGGCTGTGTAATCTTGATCAAGTTACTTAACCTCTGTAGTCTCATCTCTGAAATGAGAAATGCATAGTCTAAATCATTTTCCTTTGTCATATGCTTTCAGAGAATTATATTTCTTTTCATTAGAGCACTGAGCTTAATGGTGATTATTTGCTGTGTCGATCTCCCTGTGAGTTCTACGAGAGGAGTGGCCATCTCTCTTTTTATTTTAACTGCATTGTCATAGTGGGCATTCAGTCATTTTTTGTTGAATGGAAGAATGAAGAATTTTTGTGAGGATTACATGAAATAACTTACATGTAGGGTTCCTGGAACCTTCTTTTCTTCTTGTCTGCCCAGTCAAACCCACTGAAATTACAGTCTTGCTTTTGTATTTGTAGAAAAAGGTTTAGTTAATAGATATTTTGTAAATATGTAGAAAAACTGAAAATCCAAAGATCAGATGGTATATCTGCATGTTCATCCAATCTGCATATTTGGTCCAAATGCCAATTCCTATCCAGTTATTTGGGGTAATGTCCATGCAAGTTTAGGTTATGGCTAAGGATTGTGACCACAGAGAACTGGAGTTTATTTTGTTGTGATTAGTGGTCCCTATTTCTGTAGTGAGGGTACACTGATAACCAACAATTTAGATGGATTGCATACATTTTCAAATATCTTTTTATGCCAATTTTGAGCCCAGGTATTGCATTCCAGATAAGAATTGTGTCTGAGCAGACAGTGAAAAGTGAGTACTAGCAGGAAGTTTATTTTCTTTTATCCAATCAATATTTCAGCTGTATGTGATTTTCTGTCCAGATTATGTAGTTGATGGCTTCAATTTTTTACTTCCTTCTGCATGTCTAGACACATCATTAGAACTGACAAAGAGAATTTAAGTGGCATGCCAGTCTCTGTAGCACAGGGCCTTATGAGAAGGATAATCCTTGGAACTACTCCTTTCCAAAACAATTCATGTAAAACAGGCCATATCACTTATTTGTAGAAGGAACACTATTCAGCTTATCAATAAATTAATATGGGGTAGATAGAACAAATTCAGTTGTATCATATTTTTATAGTGGGCTTATTCCAGTATAAAATTCCAATACCCTTTCAGGGAATCTTTTAATTTTGTGTGTGTGTTTTGAAGAGTTATCTAGATATAACAGTTCAAAAATTTTAATGGTTGTTCTATGATTTGATCCCTAAAAATCAACAATGGATGGTGTACCCTCACCATTTTTGTTCAGAATAGTCTTGTTATTGCCATTTTCTTACCTCACCACATACTCTGCTCTTCCTGTACTCTCAGTCATACTTTCTTAAAGATTGGAAGTAAGGATGAAATTAAAAACATACAAACCAAATAAATAAAAAACCTTGTGAATAATTATTTTATGCATAAACCTAATAAGAATACAAAATATAGGTTGTTGCCTACACAAAAATACTTGGGGTTTGCCACAAATGCCATTTTAGTTTCTACATAGTTGATGCTGATGGGGAGGGAAAAATCTCTTCTACGCATCTTGGGTTCTCTAGCTGTGGCTTTGTAAATTAGACTGACCTAAGGCAGATTAACAAGGGAAAAACAAACAGATGGTTATTAACATGTGCACCATGCATGTATCACATGGGAGTACCAGAGATGAGTAACTCAGAGGTTTTGTTAGCATTTTAGCAGAGGAACAAAACATTTTTAGAGATATGACAAGAGAAAGGAAAAGGACCTTGAGTCTCTAGGGATAGCAAATAGTGGAAAGGCAAATATATGAGAAACCAATGGAAGACAAGGACTAGCTAGTAAAATTTGTTATATAGATTCCTCTGGTGCCATCTCTAGGCTGATGAGGATCTAAATATGTCTCTTGTGATTAACTTTTGTCCTTCCTGGTAGAGAGAGGGAGGAGGGACACCTTTGTACATTTATGTTCTGTTTTAGGCAAACAGGAGGGCAGAAAGCTTTTCTTGTATCTGCTTTTTCTCAATTGCCTTCCGCTTAAACATAATCCTTATGCCAAAGTGACACACAGTTGGCTTATCCACGGGTTCCAGATCCAGGGTTTCGACTAACCCTGGAACCTGCAGATATGGAGGGCACAGTGTACAATGCTGTTTTACATAAAGGACTTGAGCGTCTGTGGATTTTGAGGGGCATCCTGGAACTAATTCCCTCCCAATACCGAGGGATGACTGTATTTTGGGATGATATGTTTTGCTACCCTACAATGCCATTTGCCTTTTCTTATGCTGCTTGTGTGTGTGTGTGTGTGTGTGTGTGTGTTGCTTTCTTTTTAAGCTATAAGATAAAACTGATAGAATTAAGGACATATGTGATAGTAATCTCTATATAGCACTCATCGGCATATTTAGGGTTCAAATTAGATACATTTACTTTGTAGAGATCAACATGATATAATGTGACAAACTCTAAGTGACTTAGAAAATAGAAAAGGATACCAAGGTCACCTTTTTTACTCACTTTATCAATTCATTCTCATAGTTTAGGACTAAATTTAACAATAATTACATGATATAATGTGACAAACTCTAAGTGACTTTTTAAAATAGAAAAGGATACCAAGGTCACCTTTTTTACTCACTTTATCAATTCATTCTCATAGTTTAGGACTAAATTTAACAATACTGTTAGGCAAATAAAATTTTTAGAATAAAAATTTGGGAACATTGCACTCTCCCAAGTCCAAAATTTTATAAACTACATGGGAGGAACACATTACAACATGTTTGCCCAGTGTTTTACAACAGAATTTATTCTCTCATTCAGAAACATTTACTGAGTGCCTCCTATTTCCCAGGCGCTGGTGCTGTGCTGCCAGTTTTAGGAAATCGGAAGCAAACAAGGCATTGTTCCAGCCCCAGGGGAGCTTACCAAGAGTCAGACAAATCGATGGGTCATTTTTACATGGTGTGATGAGTGCTTTGATAAAGACAAGTGCCGTGTTGCCCTTCCATTCCCCTTAGAGGTAGGTTCTCTGTCAAAGTCATAACTAATGAGGCTGCTGAGTTCATCAGTGATCTGTGAGGTTAATCATGGAGTGGGCTAAGTGGGATCATGAAGGCGTGTAAGGAGGTAGGTTGGGAGACCACGGCCTTCTTTTTTTTTTTTGCGGTACGCGGGCCTCTCACTGTTGTGGCCTCTCGCGTTGCGGAGCACAGGCTCCGGACGCGCAGGCTCAGCGGCCATGGCTCACGGGCCCAGCCGCTCCGTGGCGTGTGGGATCTTCCCGGACCGGGGCACGAACCCGTGTCCCCTGCATCGGCAGGCGGACTCTCAACCACTGCGCCACCAGGGAAGCCCGACCACAGCCTTCTTAATGTGAAATCGTTTGAAAGGACACTTCTCTGACTTCTAGGAAGCACTTACAGCTATGATAGAGATGAGTTATCATGGTAGACTTTCTAAAAAATCAAAAACAGATTTCTGGGTCTCTTTCAGGGTCTGCTAGTGTTCCTTGCACACTCTGTCTCACTTACACAGGACGTTTTCCTGCACACAGAAAGTCAGTTGTATTTTACCACTTAACAAGATTTATATAAAAACAAAATAATGAATACTGCTTGCATTATTAGTGGCAACTAGTCGCAACCCCAAATATGTTGTTAAGTCTTCCTGCAGTGGAGCCCATCTTCCCTTCATTGTTAATCAGTCTTTTTAAACACGTGGTTGGCTTTATCACACTAGAGTTTCTAATTAACTCAGAAGTCTGTACAGTCCTGTTGTCAAATATGTCCTGTTTGGTTCAGAAAATTCAAATTTGGGTCATTTGATGAAATCAGGTGATTTTTCCTACTGTATAAAATCCCCTTATTAATGTTTTAGTAATGTCTCCAGATATGTATATTTAAACTAATTCAGGGAGAGAGAGAAAAATATTAGAAAATTGGATTGACAATGAAACTTGAAAGATTGAAATCTGAAGAAGAAAATAACTTCCTTTGCAACAAGCTGTAGACACTGTATGGACACTGTATGAAGAATAATGATTTCTTATTCTCTATCTTCTCCATGAGAAGAAATATATTAGTTCTGTAGGAGGTGAAATGTAAGTAAAAATTCCTAGAGAATAACATCCTCTAGAATGTTTAAATACAGTGGAACTGGTCAACATGGAAATTTCCATAATGCCCTTTTTGACTTTTCAGAGAAGGCTATTCTAGGCACTGTGGGATACGGTGGTGACTGAGGCGGTCAAGTCACTCTGGGTTCTTGTTTTGGGCACCTTTCTCTGGGGCCAGTGCAAGTGGCAGCAGACGCCTCCTCTGCACAGAAACAGTGCCCTTCATTCCTTTATGTTCTGAAAATAATATAAAGGTCTGCCTGGGAGGTTTCTCTTCTATATATACCTTTTTACTCCTCCCCTATCAAATGTTTGGGTGGTATTTTATGCAGACTTATGTTTAAACTTTTTTTTTTTCTGACTTCAAGTTTTTAAGTTCGAATGTTTACAATCTCTTATCAAGGGAAACCAGGCTGCTTACTCTTGTCAGTGTCACACAGGGATGTGGGCAGCCTTTTGGGTACGAGTCATCCACAATAGCCAGAAAGATGGAGGCAAAAGACAAAACCATATCTGAAGAAGACATCCAGGTTCGAAACTAGATTTGCCAAATTGGTTGTCAGTGAGGAGTGGGATGGTGGAGGGGGCAAATGTGGGGAATTTTCTAGAGTTCTGTAACTAGAAGAAAAAGCATAAAGCAGAAATGAGATGACAGAGGTCAAGACATTGGTCGTAAGTAGGGATGGGTGTTGACTGCATGATGTATGTGTGTGTCATTTGGGTCAGATGGCACAGGGTTTAGTTTGGAATTAACATATACACACTACTGTATATAAAATAGGTAAACAAGGACCTACTGTATAGCACAGGGAACTATATTCAATATATCGTAATAACCTATAATGGAAAAGAATCTGAAAGAGAATATATATATATCTGAATCACTTTGCTGTACACCTGTAACTAACACAACATTGTAAATTAACTATACTTGAATAAAAAAAAGATTGAAAAAAAATAAAAAAGGAAGGCATAGGGTTTAAGGGCCTGAGTAAGGGATTTAAAGCATGTGTTAAATTTTTTTAAAATTTATGCTTATATATATTATTATTTTTAATTTATTTGTTTAATTTATTTATTTTTGGCTGCATTGGATCTTTGTTGCGGTGCGCGGGCTTCTCATTGCAGGCTCAGTAGCTGTGGCACACGGGCTTAGTTGCTCCGCGGCATGTGGGATCTTCCCAGACCAGGGATGGAACCCGTGTCCCCTGCACTGGCAG
This sequence comes from Neophocaena asiaeorientalis asiaeorientalis, assembly GCF_003031525.2. NCBI lineage: Eukaryota > Metazoa > Chordata > Mammalia > Artiodactyla > Phocoenidae > Neophocaena > Neophocaena asiaeorientalis. The sequence continues at coordinate 6,371,777 of NW_020174429.1, forward strand.
GCGAGTTCTTAACCACTGTGCCACCAGGGAAGCCCTGTGTTGAATTTTATACTCACTGAGTAATTAAAGTTATTCATCCTTACCTGGAGATGAAGTCAGTGCCTTCTTTGTTTCTTACTTTTAAAAATTTGCCAGGCAGGATATGACTTCTCCTTTTTGAAAGAAGGAATCCTCTCTTAAATATTCATCGCCACTTACCATAATAGAAGGAACAGACTGGAAATGAGAAAGAGAACAAGAAGAAAAGGGGAGATATAAATGACAAATATTTAATATATGTGCATTTATGAAATGTATTATAAAAATGTAAAATATGTATTATCACCCAGATAACTAAAGTGACTTAAATATCTTACATTTATATTGTTTGTGGGACTAACAAGACAGGAATTATGTCCCTACTTCTTTAATCTGGAGGAAGAACTTGAAAAAATCTAGGGCTTTTCAATATCTGTAAAATTTTCAAATTTAAAAGTGATAAATATAAAAAAAAAGAGTTTCTTCCCCAATTGGGTTTTTTTTTTTTTAGGGATTATTTTATTTTATTTTTTGGCCGTGCCACACAGCATGCAGGATCTTAGTTCCAGGGATCAAACCTGTGCCCCCTGCAGTGGAAGCACGGAGTCCTAACCACTGGACTGCCAGGGGATTCCTCCCAATTAGTTTTGACTTCAGTTCAACAGAACATGAATGGAATACTCACAATTTCATGACACACCATCCTGGGTTTTGTTTTCTGCCCTGGTGCAAACAAATAAGATGAAGTTGTAGAAAAATCTCAGCGCTTGCATCATGCAGTCATATTGTTTCTCCACAGACTTGTCAACATGAAAAAAGTCTATGTTATGGCTAATGGTTATGCTTGAACAATGTGTTAATACGGTCTTTCTCAGAATTGAGAAATACATGGAGCCTTTTTAATGGAAAAAAATTCCAGTCCTTTGAATGTTGAAAAAATATTTTTATTGTAATGTTACTTGAAATGTACAAATATACAAGGATGTGTACAACATGGGGAAAATAGCCAGTATTTTGTAATAACTGTAAATGGAGTGAATCCTTTAAAAATTATATAAAAATGTATAAATATAACACTAATTATATACTCTTAGCTATTAAACAAATATAAGACCAAAATAAATTTACAAATTAAGTAAAAACAATACGTTAAAACCAACAAAATCCAAATTAATATGATTAATTTAATGTGGTGGATGATGTTGTATTACTGAAATTAAATTACCTCTTGTAACAGGAACTCTGTTACCTGTACCTTCAGACCCCAGGTACACAGATCTTGGCTGAGGAATGCCCTACAATAATGCTATGACCCTCTTTACGTCATCCTAAGGAAGAGTATGGTCTAGTAGATACCATGTGGGATTTAGGGGCAATCAAACTTCAGTTTGAATACCTGCTCTGATTTTTCTCCTGTAAGCGATGTAACCTTGGACAAGTTTATTTAATTTCTTAAGCCTCATTTTTCTCATCTGTGAAATGGGTGGGTGGGTGTAATACCCCCCTCCCAGGTATTGTTTTGAGGATTTAGTGAGATCATTTAGGATGCCTGTCACATAGAAGGTATTCTATAACTATTAGTTCCTCTCTTTCCTTGATTAATCTAGTTTTTTTTTTTAAGTTCCTCACAAGTTTGGACTTCCAAAAAGAATTACAGCCTATCAGACTGTATGAAAAACCAACTAGCTAAGACAATTTTTGGAGTCACAAGAATAATAAAAACTCATCACCCTCCCCCTGCCCCCCACTTTTTTTTCTCTATGATTGCTTATGCTTTCTTCCTCCATTCATATGTCCTTCTAGACATTATCACATGTCGAAATCCAACTCAGAATTTAAGGTCCGGATCAAGTGCACTGCAGTCCAGAAAGCTTTTCTAAATTCTTGGCTAGAGTCATCACTCACTTCTCTTAACGCCCAAAACACTTAATCTCTGCCTCTCATGTGTTACTGAAATTTGAGTAAGACAGCTGAATATGACTTACACAATGGCAGAGCCTTGAGGATGGGCTTGGAGAACAGCTTTGTCATAACACAGCCCAGCCAAGGACTGCTGGGAAACAACTGCAGACGGACCCACCCCACCGGAGCAGTGACAGCTGGGCCCCTCAGCACTCTAGTTGGGTAGGCTGCATCAGAGCTGTGAAAGGGTCTTTTGTTCTGAGGGTTACTGGCCTCCCATTAGCCCTTTCAGCCAGTCACGCACAGCGAGCAGTCCTGTCAGCAGCCTCATTTCTTTAGAGGAAAGGAAGTGGTAAATCAGTGTGTGGTGAGGATCGTGGAACGTCGGTTGGAAGAAGCTGTGTTTCTGGAAGCTTCTCTGCTGGCAAGTAGACACTGCTCAGTGGCTGAACTGCTGCTGATTTGGACAGGAAGCTGAGTCAGCTTGTGGGTCAGCCTCTGAGGAAGAGGTTGTGAGGGAGATTCATGCACTAGGGTCCAGGGAGAGATGGAAGAGACCAGAAAATGAGGCCACTGCATAAAGTAGACTCAACCACAGGGGAGGTGAGATCAGCTGAGGAAGGAAAGTTGTCAGGCCAAAGGTGTGGTTTCTGCTGCCTATGGTGAGGACAACCAAACAGAGGTAACCGAATGTACGTGCCAAAAAAGGTCCAAGGTGCACTACGTTTGGAATAGAATAGGCCTGTCCCCAGGCAGAAGCCCTGCCCTTGTCTTGGTTAATCTTAATATCTGAAAACACAGTAGTGACTGAGAATAAATATTTCTCTTTATAAGGGATATATGCAATAGTGTTAGTCAGCATTTCTCAAACTGACCCAATCATAAAAATCACCTGGTGAGGTTTCTAAAAAGATACAAATTTCCAGGCTCCATCTCAGATAGACCTGCGGGATCCGAATCATCAGGGAGAAGGAATTCAGAATTTGTTTCTAGGCTTCTCAGGGGATTCTTACAATCAGGCCAGTTTAGGATGCCCTGTTGTACCTGGAAGGGCTCACAAATGGGAATCAGAAAGTCTGAGTTTGAATCCAGGCTTTACCGCTCACTCATTGAGAGGTCTTGTGTGAACAGCATAACTTCTGTGAACCTGTTTCCTCAAATGAAGAAAGGGCATCCCTTTCCTCCCTACGTCACTGGCTTGTGAGGCTCAAACGCCTTCATGTGTATGACAGTACATAGTAAATTCAACGTGTTTTCCCCAAACTGTCTATAAAATAAATTGCTCATGTATTACGAAAGTTTTCCATTGATTTGCAGCGTATTTTGGAAGAAGTATACATTTAGGTAAAATCGATTACAGGATGACAGTGGAGGCTTTAGTCTCCTCTGTCTGGCTTGCTCATCCCCCCATTCAGCATGCATTGGGTGAGCAAGTTATATTTCTTTGGGGACTGCTCGGGTTATCATTGCTGCTTTCATTGCCTTCTCAGGGGTTTGTGAAACATGACAGGTCAACCCCAGACTCCAAGGAGAATAGTTGTGTTTGTCTTCCTCTGAAGGTGGGATGGGAGCGGACTATGGGATGCAGAATGGAGTGAGACCACATGGTGGTCAGCTATGTTTCTTCCAGAAGCAAGAAGGGAAGATAATGATCAGGAAATCTGAGCATATAGATATGTATGTGAATATACTACTCACACACACACACATATATGTAAACATATACACACATATAAATATACACATAAATACATACAGGTATTAAAAATATGAAAAGTAAAATTGGGATTAAAAAAACACCTCATTTGTTTTTCAGTTAATACAGTCTTGATAGCTTTCCATCTTAATAAATACAGATGCATAACATGATTTTTAATGGTTGACTACTAACACTTAAATTAATTGATGTGGCATAACTTACTTAACCAGTCCCTACTAGTGAATATCTGGAATGTTTTCCAAATATTTGCTAGCATAAATGTTGCCTCCTACATATGTCTTTGCCTAATTGTCCAAATATTTCCTTAGGAAAAATACCTAGAAATTGAATTGCTGGGTCACGATTATGCACATTTAAAAAAGACTTTTGATCTATTAGTTCAAGTGATTTTCCAGAAAACTTGTATCAATTTATATTCACACCAATACCTTCTATGTGCTAGCCCCTACCCTCAAGGAAACCACAGTCTAACGCTTTATACTTTAGGATATTAACCGTTTGTCTACCTTATGTGTTTGGAAATATTTTCTGGTGTTTTTCCTCTGATTGGACTGGGTAAATCCTTGATGTTTGCTTAAATTTCATAGTGTACTTCATGGTTTGAAAAGAGATTAAAAACTGTCCTCACTTTGATCAAACATAAGTAGGAGGCTGAGGTTATTGTTGCCACTTACAAATATGTTTACGTAATGTCAGATACTCAAATTCAATCTGGGTTTGTTGGCTGGACCATCGATTCATTTATTCATTTCATCAAACATTTATTGAGTGTCTTAAAAACTTCTAGGACCCTTAAGTCAAACGTGAACTCTAACTCTGAGGAAGCTGATGATCTAGTAGAGAAGACAGACAAATAAATCCATACTGATAGTGTGACATGCAGTGTGATACGTGCTATGATATCAGAGTACACAGACTGCTCTGAGAACACAGAGTAAGGAAATCTCTAATGAGGTGGGAAGGCACTTGGGCCATTTTGAAATTTTAGTAGGTATTTGGTGGATATAGGCATGGAAGGGCATTCTGTGCAAAAGGAACAGTATGATTGAAGGTGCAGAGACATTATACACATTGAAACATTGAGGAAATATGCAGTGTTTCTGTTTCTCTGGATTAAAGAGCATTGGAGAGTGGCAAGAGGGAAGTTAGAGATGAAGTTGGGGCCAGGATAAAATGGGCCTTCTGAAGGCTAAGATAAGAATGATGAATTTTACTTAGAAAATTTTGGGAGAAAAGAGGAAGAGGAGTGGGATTGCAGAGGGAAGAGTGGGACTTTACTTGTGTTTCTTTTTTTCTTTCCTTGAGAGATAATTTTAGATTTAGAGTTGCAAAACTGAGTTTCCACGTGCCCTTTAACCAGCTTTTGCTTATGTTCACCTTACCTAACCATAAAACATTTATCTAAACTAAGAAATTAACCTTGGTTAATTAATAATACTATTGATTATAGAACAGAACTTTATACGATTTCACCAGTTTTTCTACTAATGTTCCTTGTCTGCTCCAGAATCCGATCTGGGATCCCACATTGTCTTCAGTTCTTATATTACCTTGGTCTGTGATAGTTCCTCAGTTTTCCTTGTCTCTCATTGTTACTGAACCAAGTTTGAGTCCGCTGGCTCTCATGCGGTAAAGCCGCTCTACTGACACTGGGTTGTGGTGAAGCAAAGTGCAGCGCACCAAGCAAGGAGTCCAGGACAGCTAGTGCTTAAAGCACCTGAACTCCCCATGGGTTTCATTCAGCAAATCATTTTTAAAGGCAAGGTGAGGGAGGGGCATCCCAGGGTATGTGATCAGCTCATGCACCATTCTCTGATTGGTTGATGGTGAGGTAATAGGGTGGTGTCACAAGGGTGAATATTATCAATTCTTTAGGTGCCAGTATGTATAGGGGCTACGTGCTCACAATCATCAAGTAATTAATTTCTTACATTTGGTGGTGGTTTTAGCATCTGTAAAACAACTCAGGAAATGTGCATCCGATACTGTAATCTAGGTACTTCAGAGAGAATTTGAAAGAATACTAGTCAATTGTTTTGTAGCATGTTCCTCAGTTTGAATTTGTCTGTTTTCTCATGATTAGACTGAGGTTATACATTTTTTGGGAAGGATAACTCAGAAACGATGTGCCCTTCTCAGTTTATCATATCATGGTGAACACTGATTTTTTATTGCTATCTGAAAATGTTAACCTTGATCACTTGGCTAAGGCAGTGCTTGCCAGGATTCTCCACCATAAACTTAATATTTTTTCCTTTTTAATTACTTAATATCTTCAGAATGTCAACTAAAAATCTGGAAGAACATCTTCTTGGTGACTTGGAGACATCTAAGAAATAATATCAGTATTATAATAATAATTACATATTATTAGTATTTTTGAGAGACCTGCTTTCTGAGCTGGTAGTCTCTGTCTCATTAAAGCTCTAAGCCTTCTTGACAAACCAATCAGTAATAGTTCAGACATTATTGCTCAGTAAAGACTAACTTAGCCTCATCTCGTGACAGATATTGACATCCCCCCATGTGTACTTATTCTACCAGCCAAGTTGCCTAGATCCTTAAGCCTTACCCCCCTCTTCCTCTCTTTCTCAAATGTCTCATTCCCTTTAGCACACACATTTTCTCAAGTCTCTTCCACGTTAAAAAAAATACGTATATATACATAAAACCCCTCAATATCTTCCTCTGACCCTGTGACTGTCTCCCTAACCACCACCCTTTCCATATACTTCCTTCACAGTAAGATTCCAGAGTATGTCATTTACACTCTACATCCGCATTCTGTAATTAGCCCAGCCCATGGCATTCTTCTTTTGTTCCATCAAACAATTAACGTTACTCTTATTAAAGTCAACACAACCTTTCATTTGGCACTTTTCAGTAATTACCTTACTTTACTTCCTGTGGCATTTGACGTTGCTCACCATGGACTTGTTCCTGAAATGCTTCCATCTTTCTTGGCTACATTGGTAATACTCTTTCAGGGTTTTCTTTCTGTCTCTCTGGTTGTTCCTCCTTTATTTTTCTCTATCATATTTTAAATCCGTCTGCATCTGAATGATGTAAGACTCACACTTCCAAAGACTAGAGGGAAAAACAGTAAATTTTCATGGAAGAACTTGCCAAACACTACTTAAGCCTTGAGGTTAATATCCCTAGTGATGTCATGTGGTATCAGGTACCCCTGGCATGCTGTGATGAAAAGGGTACTTTCCCTCTGTGGTATTCTTTCAAAAAACTCACAAACCAAGTCAAGAGGAGTTGACCAACGTGGTGACGTAGGAGGCTCCTGAGCTGCCCTCCTCCCACGTACACACCAAACGCACAGCCACATGTGGAGCATTTTCCTTTGAAAAGGATCCAGAAACTGGCTGAAAGACTCCTACTCATCAGACAAATGAGGAAACATCCACATCAAAACAGGCAGGAAAGGCTGAGACACACTGTCACCATAAACCCCACCCCTGACACAGCACCATACAAGGGGGAGGGAAGCCCCAACTCCTAGCTTTTCCTTAAAGAGAAAAGGGTTTGAGCCCCACGTCTACCACCCCAACATTTGAGACTCCCAGGGAGGGTCAGGCTCCCAAAACATCTAGCTCTGAAAGCCAGTGGGACTTGTTTTCACAAGACTCACAAGACTATAGCAAAATAAGAAGCAATTCTTCTTTTTTTTGTCTTTATCTGACATTTTTTTTAACATCTTTATTGGAGTATAATTGCTTTACAATGGTGTGTTAGTTTCTGCTGTATAACAAAGTGAATCAGCTATACGTGTACATATAGCCCCATATCTCCTCCCTTTTGCGTCTCCCTCCCATTCTCCCTATCCCACCCCTCTAGTTGGACACAAAGCACCCAGCTCATCTCCCTGTGCTCTGTGGCTGAGAAGCAATTCTTAAAGGGTGAGTGAACACTCACCAAGGCTATCACCCCAGCGTTCAGTGCAGAGGGAGAGGGCAAAATAGCCCTTCTGCCAGTCTTGCCCTCAAAGAGATTTATCTGCATACTTTAAAAGCTGCTGCCTGAGGGCCAGGCTTCTAATTGAGCAGGCGCTAGAGGCTGGCTGTAATCCTCCCTAGAGCCCAGAGAAGCTGGAGGACACCTCTCCCACCTGCTCCTTCCTACCTGCGCCAAGTCACCAGTTTCTCCGTGGAAGGAACTTGTATGCATGTCTGTGCCCCAGCTTTTATGGCTGCTGCAGAAAGGACTGACTGGATCACCTACCTCTGATAGCCGAAGGGGCTTCCATTCCCAGGTTGGAAGTGAATGAAAGGAGGTAGATATAATTGCTAGGAAAGTAACTGGGATGATGTCTATGTTAAGACTAACTGGTAGGTGACAATAAGCTGTATGAGTGTGTTGGACAGGCTTCACAGGTGAGAGGTAAATGATGGGTTTTAGTTTATAAAACGTATTTTGTGTATATGATCAGTTCTTTAGTTACTCCCTGCAGTGACTCTATGAGATATTATTATACAATATTTTCATTTTCCACATGAGCAAGCTGAGGTAAAACAGCTTATGTAGGCTCACACCAAGGGCCAGAGTCTGCCCAGAATGTTGCTATTTCCAGCTGTGCTGATCACTGAAAAAAAAAATTGGGGGGAGGTTTGTTAGTTCATTTTGTTAAAAAGGAAACTGCTTTGAGTAGGTTTGGCTAAAGCAAGATGTGTGACAAAAAATGCTGCTTGTTCCAGGTCTTATTTTGTGCTTTGGTGATGCAGTGCTGAGTAGGCTTGACTGAGCTGCTCAAATTCCCTAAGCGTTCTAAGAGCGGCAGGGAGACGCAGAGACGTGGGTGTTCATTTTCATTGAGCCTCGTGCTGTTTGATGGTGTATTTATTTTCCTCATCTTCCTTAGGATGTTCTGATTTGTTTTGGTTAAATCTCTCATAGTAACAACTCCTATTTAAGAAGAGCTCAACACATTTAAGAGGCAAATATGACAAGATCTTGGACTTTTTGTAATGCCTCTTGAAAATTTCAAATAGTCCAAATGACCAAGTTTCTTTATATCATTTAGATTAGAGCTATCAGCTTCTCCAGGTAGTACATTTTTTTCATAACAAGGTACTGTTTAGAGGATCAGAGCTTTTGGGCTTATTAAATACATTACACATCTTTATGATAAAAATTTTTATTTTTTGTAATTTAGTTAATTCATATAGTAGAATTTAATAGTCTAAATTCTACAGGGTAAACTCATGCAAAATTTTCCCCTTTCCTGGATTTAGGAAACATTCTTTTGGATGACTTTTTCCACTGCAAGTATTTTTGGTCTCTTGTGTATAACAGCTAAATGTACAGTAAATATCCCTGTTCCCAGGCCAATATGAGAGGCAAAACATGTAGGAAAAAAAGCATACAAAACAGTATAGGGTACATGTCTGATGATAGGCACTGACAGCAAGAACTACTGAAATTTAGAGAAGAGAGAGCTTAGGATGCATTAAGAGCAGTTAGCAGAAATGTTGCAGGAAAAAAAAGAGAGACTTAAAGATTGAAGGGTCTTGGAAACAGCCTAACTGAAGATTATGTAAGTGAGTTGGAGGAAAGAATAACTAAACTCCATACTGATGGAAAGTATGAGTAACTAATGAATTTATGATCCAAATCCCAGGAGGAGGCATTCTTGAAAAAATTATTTTTGTGAGAAGAGTGAGAGAAAAGGGAGCATAGATGGGGATGTGTATGCAGACTGCCTATGGGCAGCTCTTTCAGATCTCTGTGGTTCCTTCCCTAGTCATACAGTGGGTGAACGCTATACTTCGTGTCTGTCCTTCGTGATCGCTTACCAAAGATCTTCAGGAATTTGTTCCTCAGGCCCAGCTGAGGAAAGCCTTTTTAGATTGTGTGAGATCAAGACAGACAGCCAGATTACAGGAAAGATGTTCTTTTTGTTCTGCAGAGGTCCTTGCACTTATGATTTACACAGGTGTGGTATAAATTGTTCTCTGAACTAAGAAAGCGTTATAGCAGGATGAATTCCTTATTTGTTTTCTGTTCATTGTTGAAGGGGTTATATTACTTTAGAAAAATGGAGTGGTTTTTCAGAGGACATAAAATTATCTAAACTCACAGGGACCAAGAGGTATCTCATCTGTGGCCAAGCTCTGAGTGAAAGTTTATCTTTGACATGGTACAATGTAAGCGAAAACTGATTCTTTGGACAGTTATTGCTTGGAGTGTAGCTTCTATTCCAATTATCCAGGAATTCTGACTCCCTTTTGAAAATAATAGCATCTTGATGTTTGATGTTATTTTATTTTGAAGAATTCAAAGGCTTTTATTTTTCACAGTTTTATTTTGATAAACATACATTATTAGAATATTCATATTTTATTTGATAATGCAATTAGAATTTTATAAATTATGCAGTTAAAATTTCTGAACGATTTAAGTAATGGTTTTGAAAGGTAAACTTGACTTTGTATCATTAAGTGAGGTCAATAGATATGCTATTATACATTCACTTCAAATTAGTTGAGTCAGCCTGGATTTTATGATGTTAGACCAGTAAGATATCAGAAGTCCAAGGATATAAACAACAAAAAGATAATAATGACATATATATCATTAATAATTGAGAAATTTTTTGAAGTTATTTCTCAGGTAAACTGCTTAAACTGTCATGAAGGTAAATTAAGTTAGATGCATCTAGTTTAGGCTCCAGATCTCAGAATATTTCATACATTATTTTACCAAATATTCCACTTAATTAACTATTTTTCTTAGCCAAAGAAAATCCATATAAATTGAAATACATTAATGAAAGAATGATTTAAAAACACACAGCATTCAAATAAGTGTAAAATTAATTTTACACTTAAGTTGATGTAGTTTTCCAAGATTTAAAAATGATTTTAGTGAAATTTTAATAGGTACCCAAGTGGAGAGAAGAAAACACTTCTGGATTCTGGGTTTTGAACTATCTGAAATTCAGCAGTAATGAAAATTATTTCAGGTTTAACTCAATCAAAGCTTGGCAAAGTTTTTGCCTGGATAAAATAGTTATTAATAAACATTAAATTGGAGAACAATTATTTAAACTACCCTTGAGTGTGCTATAGTTATTTTATTTAATAGAAAACTTTTTGTCTCCTTTCTTTATCTCTTGCTGAAAGAGTGCCAGAAACCATTTGGGAGTGTTCACTTGAAGTAAAATGAGAAATAAGCAAAAAAGGGATAAGGAAACAGGGCAATAAGGAAAAATGTCTGATCTTCAGTGTGCAGATCTATTGGGAAAACAGTATTTTTCCTTTTGCCAAGCATTTATTGAAGTTTAAATAGCAGAATAAAAGTCTTTCCTTGGGAAGAAATGGCACTCATATCTTACAAAAATTGAAACGTTGAGGTATCATAATATACTTTCCTTTGTAGTGCATTTTTAAATTAAATTTTTAAAATTTATTTTTAAAACTAAAAATTGTACATATTTAAGGTATACAAAATAATGTTTTGATATACATGCATCGTGAAACGATTACTGCATTCAAGCTAATCAATCCATCTCCTCACATGGTTATCTTTTTTTTGTGTGGTGAAAGCACCTGAGTTCTTTCTACTCTCTTAGTGAGTTTCCAGGTAAACTACAGTGTTACTATTAACTGTAGCCACCAAGCTGCACATTAGATTTCTAGAATTCACTCATCCTACATAGCTGTAATTTTGTACCCTTTGACAAACATCTCTCCATTTCTCCCACCTCCCTGCTCCAACTTTTTTAGATTCTGCATGTAAGTGAGATCATGCAGTATTTTTCTTTCTGTGTCTTGGTTACTTCACTTAGCAGGATATACTCAAGGTTCATCCATGTTTTTACAAATGGCAGGACTTCCATCTTTACTGTAGCTGAGTAATATTCCATTGTATGTATGTACCACATTTTCTTTATCCGTTCATCCACTGATGGACACCTAGTTTGTTTCTATATCTTGACTATTGTGCATAACACTGCAGTGAACATGGGAGTGCATATATTTCCTCGAGTAACTGATTTCCTTTGTAGTGTTTATTACAAATGTTATTAAAAATTTATTTGTATATGTTTTTTGCTAAGCTCTAGGCTCCCTGAGAGAAAAGACTGAATCTCTGGTCCCTTACTTACTTTCAAAGACTCAGCATAGTGGCCGACACCTACTAAGACACAGGAAATAGTCATTGCGTGAATGAATGTTACAAATAAAATGAAAAACTGAACCCACAAGGAAAGTTAAAAGAGGAAGTTTGATTATTTTAGTCATTAAGAAAAGACTAATCAAAGATTTTGTGGAGATAAACGAAGACCACCCATGTGAGAATAAACAGAGGCTCTTCATTCAGGACTCACTATATAGCAAGGGTGTCAGCCACCATCACTTGTGTTTGGTAGAGACTCAGAGGATGTAGGGGAGTGGGAAAGCTTTACAGTGGGAAAAAAAGGAAGGCTTCAGGTGGACCTGAAGGCTGTTGGCATGGGGAAGCTAGAGGTAGGAAAACTAGAATCAGGTCACCTTATATGGTTGGTTTGGGGAGCATATTTGGCCTTCTCTGAATGATCCTGAGTTGGGAGAGGGGGCAAAAATTAGGAAAGCTGTCAGTCATTGGCCAAGTCCTGACCATTCTAGGCTGATTGTGGTGTGCCTTTCCTGGCAAGTTGCTGCTGGAAGTTGTGGGTCAGAGTTCTACTGAGATGTAAAGTTTGACATGTTCCATTTGTATATTCAATCTCTCAATTTAGTGTTTCTCAAATATGTGACAGGTTGAGAGCCTCATGTGATAGTTTCCTTCTCTCTGGTAAAAGATGGTGGGTGCTTAGTATTTGTGGGATGGTAAGAAATGGGAAGAGAAGAAGGCTGAAGTTCTTTCTCTGCTGCATCCCAAGACTGTACTATGCAGTGCAATAGTCACTAGACACACATAGCTGGTGAACACCTGAAATGTAGCTAGTTTGAATTGAGATGTGTTTTAAATGTTAAATATACAAATGTCCAAATCTTCATATGAATGAAAGAATGCAAACTATCTCATTAACAATTTTTTTTCCTGCTTTTATTTTTATTTGCATTTTTTTTTTTTTTTTTTTTTGGGGACAACAGTGAGAGGCCCGCGTACCGCAAAAAAAAAAAAGTAAAACCAGCACCAAAAACATCTGAAAATTCACCTTTGGAAGATCTTTGTTTAACATGTTTTCATGAACCAAGATGTGTTTCAGTTCTGATTTTTTTCCCCCACTTACAAGCTGTGTGACCTTGATAAGCCCCTGAACCCTATGGGAATCATAATCTCCTCCCCCATAAACTGGATTTACCTCATGAGATTGCTCTGAGGATCAAACAAGATGATGTGTGTGTTAAAAAAAAAAATGTCATGAAGAACCTAGGGGTAAGACAGGAATAAAGACACAGACCTACTAGAGAATGGACTTGAGGATATGGGGAGGGGGAAGGGTAAGCTGTGACAAAGCGAGAGAGAGGCATGGACATATATACACTACCAAATGTAAGGTAGATAACTACTGGGAAGCAGCCGCATAGCACAGGGAGATCAGCTTGGTGCTCTGTAACCACCTAGAGGGGTGGGATAGGGAAGGTGGGAGGGAGGGAGATGCAAGAGGGAAGAGATATGGGAACATATGTATAAGTATAACTGATTCACCTTGTTATGCAGAAACTAACACCATTGTAAAGCAATTATACTCTAATAAAGATGTAAAAGAAAAAGATAATATGTGTGAAAAATTAATATAAATATGAAGGATAATTATAATTATTAGAAACAATTATGACCATTAGTTTAAAATGAAGGTACTGAGAAGAGAGCAGTTTGGGGACCCAGAAAATAAGTTTTGGCTTATATAGATTCTTTTTTTTTTTTGGCTGCGTTGGGTCTTTGTTGCTGTGTGGACTTTCTCTCGTTGCCGCAAGTGGGGGCTACTCTTGGTTGAGGTGCACGGGCTTCTCATCGTGGTGGCTTCTCTTGTTGCGGAGCACAGGCTCTAGGCACACGAGCGTCAGTAGTTGCAGCATGCGGGCTCAGTAGTTGCGTCACATGATCTCTAGGGCGCGGGGGCTTCAGTAGTTGTGGCGCACATGCTTAGTTGCTCCACAGCATGTGGGATCTTCCAGACCAGGGATCGAACCCGTGTCCCCTGCACTGGCAGGTGGATTCTTAACCACTGCACCACCAGGGAAGTCCACATAGAGACTATAAGAAGTCAAATAAAGAAGCATAAAGATGCAAAGCATAATACATGATATTAAGATCTAACCCTTAATATGCTTCTAAATCATTAGAAAAAAATTGCCTTCAAGAATGAAATGAATTCCTTTGCTGTGCAGAAGCTTTTAAGTTTCATTAGGTCCCATTTGTTTATTTTTATTTCCATTTCTCTAGGAGGTGGGTCAAAAAGGATCTTGCTGTGATTTTTGTCATAGTGTTCTGCTTATGTTTTCCTCTAAGAGTTTTATAGTGTCTGGCCTTACATTTAGGTCTTCAATCAGGAATAAGGATGCAGATGTAGAGAATGGACTTGAGAATACGGGGAGGGGGAAGTGTAAGTTGGGATGAAGTGAGAGAGTGGCATTGACATATATACACTACCAAATGTAAAATAGATAGCTAGTGGGAAGTAGCCACATAGCACAGGGAAATCAGCTTGGTGCTTTGTGACCACCTAGAGGGGTGGGATACGGAGGGTGGGAGGGAGACGCAAGAGGGAGGAGATATGGGGATATATGTATATGTATAGCTGATTCACTTTGTTATAAAGCAGAAACTAACACACCATTGTAAAGCAATTATACTCCAATAAAGATGTTAAAAAAGGAAAGAGAAAGACTCCATGCTTCCACAGCAGGGGGTGTGGGTTCGATCCCTGGTAGAGGAACTAATATCCTGCATGCCATGTGGCCAAAAAATATATATAAATAAAGAATAAAAAGTATAAACTGTGAAAAATCCAAACATTAAAAATGTGTTTCTTGCAAATAAAAATAAAATATGTTTCTTGCAAATAAAAATAAAATAAAATGTTTAAAAAAAAGAATGAAATGAACAGAAAGCTCTTGGAGGAAACTGCTTGAGGGCTACATTTTTTTTGTTTGTTTGTTTGTTTGTTTTGCGGTACGCGGGCCTCTCACTGTTGTGTGCGGAACACAGGCTCCAAACGCGCAGGCTCAGCGGCCATGGCTCTCGGGCCCAGCCGCTCCGCGGCATGTGGGATGTTCCCGGACCGGGGCACGAACCCGTGTCCCCTGCATCGGCAGGCGGACTCTCAACCACTGCGCCACCAGGGAAGCCCGAGGGCTATATTTTAGATTAAAAGTTTGGCCTAAGGCCTTATTCTTTGTAGCAATCTAAAAGAAAAAATAAGAGGTAGTGCTCCTTTGTTAACTCTTGTGGCCTTTTGATAAATTTTAGTTCGGTCTCTTCACCTAGCCCTATAAAGATAATAACATCCTTGGCTATATCACTGGATTACAAAAGGAGAAATGTAAATGAATAGTCTAGGGCTGTGTAAAGGGAATAGCTTCCTTCTAGATCTCCACAGTCCAATGTGGTAGCCATCTGTGGCTGTTGGACACTTGATATGCAGTAAGTGTAAAATATAGGTTTTGAAGATTTAGTATGAAAAAGAAGAGTGCAAAATATTTCATTATCAATTTTTTATATTGTCTACATGTTGGAATAACATTTTTGTATATATTGAGTTAGGTTAAATCTCTTATTAAAATTAATTTCACTTTTATTTCTATTGTGCCTTCTGGAAAATTTAAAATTACACACGTGCCTCACATTTGTGGCTCGCATTATATTTCTATTGGATAGCACTCCCCAAGACCCTTCCTAGTGCATTTTAAGTTTATTTATTTATTTATATTTTTGGCTGCATTGGGTCTTCATTGCTGCGTACAGGCTTTCTCCAGTTGTGGTGAGCAGGGCTACTGTTCACCGCAGTGCGTGGCCTTCTTATTGTGGTGGCTTCTCTTGTTGCGAAGCATGGGCTCTAGGCACGCAGCCTTCAGTAGTTGTGGCACACGGGCTCAGTAGTTGTGGCTCGCGGGCTCTGGAGTGCAGGCTCAGTAGTTGTGGCGCATCGGCTCAGCAGCTCCGCGGCATATGGGATCTTCCCGGCCCAGGGCTCAAACCTATGTCCCCTGCATTGGCAGGCGGATTCTTAACCACTGTGCCACCAGGGAAGCCCCCTAGTGCATTTTAAAAGCTCAAGTTCTGGGACTTCCCTGGTGGTCCAATGGCTAAGATTCCGCATTCGGGGGGCCTGGGTTTGATCCCTGGTCAGGGAACTAGATCCCACATGCCGCAACAAAGAGTCGCATGCCGCAACTAAAGATCTCCTGTGCCGCAACTAAGACCTGGCACAGCCTAAACAAACAAACAAACAAATAAATTAAAAAAAAATTTTTTTTAAAAAGCTCAAGTTCTTGTCTGGATGGATTTTGGAATACTTTTCCTCTCTCCACATCCATCCTTTCCTATCCTTTCTTCTAGCAGGCATGAACTAAGCTGCCAAAGCAGAGATCTAGGTTAATTACCTGAAAAATAAGACCCCCAAAATGTTCTTTCCTCTTGTTCTTGACGGTTTTCTTCACTCTTCTTTTTCCTAGTTGAAGAGGAGAAAAACTTTGGTTGGAAATGACTCAGGCAGAGTTCCTGTAAAAATTCCTTCCATTAACAAAGAGTTGGAAACCATAAAATGGTTTCTCCTTGCCAGTCAATGGCTTTCAGTTTAATCTGACGTCATCTGTCTCTGCTCATATATGCAACGAATACAATTCGTTAGTACTTTTCCTGGACTAATTTTCTCTCCCACTAGACATTCCACTGAAGTACCTCATCTGACCACAGATCTGCACCAAGAAGGGAGTCTCGTGACAGAAACAAACACTTTTTATTCTCCCACTCCTTTACTGGGAAAAAGCAATAGAAGTAGAAGAAGAGCAGAGATTTATGGTATCATGTTTAAAAGTCAATAGAAGGAAGAGAGATATTCAAGATTATTTAGAATTTCTGCAAGTGAAATTCTCAATTTACAGGGTTTTGTGCACACAGTGTGCCAGGAATGGTGGTGGGCACCGGTAATATAGGCAAAAATTCCTTCCCTCATTCAGCTTATAGTCTAAGGTGAGGAGACAGGCAATAAACAATGTTAAAGTATAATTTTCAAGAGGATCTTGTAATGACTTTCTTGCAACTATAAAATGGACACGTGTCAAAGATTATATTCACCTCATTAATAAGGGAACAAGTAAGATATTAAAACAACTTTAAAGATCATTTGAGAAGTTAGGTATTTATAGTCAATGTTAGGACAAATTTGCTGGATTAGATACAAAACTGGTTAATGACCAATGGGGACATAAACCATGAACTCTGGTTTCATCTGTCCCATCAGACCAGAAGTTACTTGCATCTTTACCTGTCAAAAATCTACAAGTTAGCCTCTGCTAACAGATTTTACCTATTTAAAAGTTTTGGATAATTTTCTGATAGAAGTAACTAAGTAAGATATATAGTATTTTGGATGGTGGTAATTGCTTGAGAGAAAAATAAAGGAGATAAACAGATGAGGGGGCTAGTATGTGTTTGTGTGCTCAATTTTAAACCAGGAGATTAGAGAAGTCCTCTCTGAGAAACTGACCTTTGAATAAAGATCTGAAGGAAGTGAGAAAGTGGTAATTATATCTGGTGGAAAAGGATAACAAGGTAGATGGAATAGTGAGCGCAACATTCCTAAGATGGAAATGTGATTGGCAGTGGTCTCTGAGCATCTAGGAGGCCAATGTAGATGGAGTGCCTTGAGTGTCTGGGACAGATATAGGAGCTGATGTCAGAGAATTTATGGTAGGGGGTGGGCCAGATCCCACAGAGCCTTGTAAACCATTGTAGTGACTTTGAGTTCCTCTTTGAGGGAGATGGGGAAACGATCAGGGCCTTTGAGCAGAGGAGTGATATGATATGACTTCCATATTAATAAAGTCTCTGTGGCTGCTATATTGAGAATATACTGAGGGAACCTAAGAGTGAAAGCAGGACAGCCAGTGAGAAATGATGGTGTCTTGAACCATGTTGGTGGTGTACGGCTGTGAGAAGTGAGTTTGCATTTTAGATATGTTTGGAAGGAAGAGCCGACAATATTTGCTGGTGGATCACATATGGGGTGTGATTGAAATTGAGGAGTTGATGATACCAGGGTTTCTGGCCTGAGCACCTGGAAGGATAGGGCTACCATTAGTTGTCGTGTGAAGCAATGTCCTGAGCTGAGAGCCATGTAAAGATTCTGAAATAATAACTAACCAGTGATTTTTTTGCTTATTCTATCTGAGAAATACAAAATGTAGATTCACGAATTTTGTTAAGCCAGAGTCTTCAAGGGAATTAGTTTTTGCTTGTTCTTCATTGTTTTGTGTTTTGTTTTGTTTTGCTTAGTCATCTTTCAAAAGCCAAAATGAACAGAGGTCTAATATCAAAGAGATGATGTCCCCTTAGGCTCGGAGAAGAAGGAGAAGAGGATGGGAAGGAAGAATTCAAATTCTGGTTACTCATGTACATTACCACATAAGTAACTTGTATTAAAAAACACTATATACTCATTATAATTCGGGAAGTAATGCAGAGTGGGATTTCTTAAAAAAAAAAAATTAAGGACAATCTTCCACACTTCCACCCTATTGGGTAAACTGTTAACCATCTGCTGTGTATCCTGCACCTTTCTCCATGCTTATATAAATGCTTTTGTAAATTTTCAAACATATACGCATTAAAAATGGAATAATATTCTAGATTTTAAGCAGAATAACATTCTTTTAGTTTTTACTTAATATATCATGGACATCTTTCCCAGGCCATATGCAAAGCTAGATAGAGTCAGTACACGCCTATGGCCAGTGGAGAGCTGGAGCCATCTCCTACTAGCTCACGAGACCTGTTGGCATGTCTTCCCAGCTCTGCACTCAGCAACATCACACTGGCAAATTGAAACTGACCATGGTGGGAATATTTACACTCTTTAAATTGTCAGACGCTACAAATCAGGCTCCCTCTTCCGAGAGCCAGTTGTTAAACACATACTATCATACCTGACCAAGATGGCCTCAGTATTCCCCTCAGCTGACTAAATTTTAGACAAACTTCCTGATTATTGGTCCCTGACCTCCCCTTTTTTAGAGATTTTCTTTAGAGAACTTTCAATTTTAAATATTTTCTCTGTCCCTTTGAGATGTTCTCCCAGCCTCTTGCCAGCTGCACAACCCAGGACTGTCTTTCGCAAGGACCTGGGATCCATACATCCATACCTTTAAATGTAACCATCAAGGAAGACAGTGCCTACTACCTACCAGTCTCTGTGGGAGGGCAGGAGCCTAACTTCACTTACCGCCAATTAGCAAACACAGATAACACTGACCAGTCTCCCCTCCATTTTATAGGAACCTCAGTCCTATATCCCACCTTGGGCCTTCACTTTGATCCCTCTGAGGCCATTAAAACCCAAGACAATGTCTTCACTGAAGCTGTGACTTTAGTGCGTGTTTTTAACACTGGTCTTGAGACTCCGTCCTTCACCACTCCCATGTTATATATATCATTTTCGATGTTTTGCAGTGGGAAGGATTTTCTGAGTTATATGGTCAGCCATGTGGGTACAAATGGGTGCCGTCTCTCTTGCGTAGGCCTAAAATTTCTTCCAGTAATTTCCTTCTTTGTATTTAGTTTTGCAACTGAGCTGATCTATTTTAGCATATGATATATGGTAAGAATTTCATTTATTTTTCCAAGCAGTTATCTATTGAAATAAAACCATTTGTGATTACCTGTTTGTCACATACTAAATTATGTACACTTAGGTCTATTCCTGGACTTCATTCTTTTCTATTAAATCTATCTCTGTGTTTGGGAGCAAGTAACACACAAAATATTTTCTAAATTGTGGCTTCATAATACTTTTATTAACTATTAAAAAAATTTTCAAAACTTTAATGCTCTTTTAATTCATTTATTCCTCCAGATACATTTATGTTCTGAAATGTGTATTATATCATAAATTAATTTGAAATATTGATATCTTCTTAATAGGTACTCCAGAATTATGTTAAAACTCTATTCAAGCATATAGAACATTTAAGCTAAGTGATTATTTTAGAGATACACATTTTAGGTAGCTTAACCCTGAATAATCAGGGTGGTAGAGAAATTTTACAAGGATGGGTTTTCTACATCTTCTAGTGAAGTGTTGCTTTTTATTTATTTAGTATAAAGATTAGAGAGGAAAAGAGGAGGGAAGGAAGTAGTTAGGTAAATCAACATTGGTTGATGGCTTCTAAATCCTACTTTCAGTTTCTAATTTTAGTCCCATTAAATTCTTATAAAAGCAGCTTTTAAGTAATACATGTGACTGATGCTAACATTACAGTCTCTTCTCTTCCCTCTCTTTGTCTTGGTGGGGGAGGAGGACTGTGGAAGAGTCTGAGCAGTCATCAATCTGGGTAGCTGACCCTGGAATTGTCATGATTTCACTCAGTACTGCTAGGGTTTTAGTCCAGTGTGATGAGCTGGTGATAGTTCTTTAGTAGTACCCCAATGACAGGGGTCTTCATAAGAGAATAGGCTTTTGGTCAAATGATTCAATTATAAGTTTGATATTGATAACTTATGGGGGCCTTCTAGTAGTTAATATGATCTAAGTTATGTTTTGGAAAATGATTGTGTGCATGACTCTGATTTTTAACTCATGAATGAGGTTTGTAGGGCCCCTCTATTGCAGCTTATGTTCCATCCCAAACTATCCAGGAGCTTTCTGAAGTACCAAATACTCACCCTTTTGTTGTTTTACTCTCAGACAATAACCATGAGGCTGCACTCCACCACTCCATCCCAGAAGTTCAGCTTAGCAGCTAAACATGTCTGTTGTTACCTTGAAGATTATTCTATGGTCCTCCGCTGTGTTTGAGGTTAAAGGGAATATATATTGCTCTGTCAATTGTATAATATAAAAGAGATGAAAGGTGTTCTAAACTTCATCCTCCACTGGCCCTGCCATAGTTACTCTTAGTTCTTTGTATGAAGGTAGCAAGACCCTTAAAACAAAGATTTTGAGGAGAAAGAAAACATCATCTTACTGTACTGGAGAATGAGGAAAAATGGAAAAATCAACTTGAATATCCTTTTTTGTCCTCTGAGATCCTATCAGTTCTTTAGAACCCCTCTCTAGTCCTCTCCCCACCCCTCTGGTGTTTTCCTTGGCTACCCCACTCCCAGTGTGTCTGCTCTCCTCTGACTCTCACAGGATTTAGTTCGAGGGATTCATCAGGCATAGGGACTACAGTAAGTCTTCATTATTCCTGGTCTCTATATTTGCAAACTTACTTGCTCGCCAACATCAGTACTTGAGGAATTTTTACAGTCATTTGTGGATATGAGCAGAATGGAAAAAATTTGAAAAAATTGAGTCTCTCATCATGCATGTTTGTAACTGAGATTGAACAAAGAGACACTTCACCTTCCTGTTTCATCTCTCCTATTGTTGTGTACTTTTCATAGTCTATTTAGCTCCATGCTCTTTTTTGCACTTTTGTGCTTTTTGTTGGTAATTACATAGTTTAAAATAACCTCCAAGTGTAGTGCTCAAGTGCTATTTAGTATTCTTAAGCTCAAGAAGGCTGTGATGTGTTTTATGCAGAAAATACATGTGTTAGAGAAGCTTTGTTTAAGCATGAGTGCCATTGGAAACAAGTCCAATGTTAATGAATCAACAATATATATTATGTAAGATATCTCTAAACAGAAACACACATAAAACAAAGTTATATATTGATCAGTTGATGAAAGTGTTGTGATCACAGGCTTGCAGAAACTTAACCCTTTATTTCTTCTAGGAGCGGTGGTTCAGTATTTTTTTTTTAACATCTTTATTGGAGTATAATTGCTTTACAATGGTGTGTTCTGCTTTATAACAAAGTGAATCAGTTATACATATACACATATCCCCGTATCTCTTGCATCTCTCTCCCTCCCACCCTCCCTATCCCACCCCTCTAGGTGGTCACAAAGCACCAAGCTGATCTCCCTGTGCTATGCGGCTGCTTCCCACTAGCTATTTTACATTTGGTAGTGTATATATGTCCATGCCACTCTCTCACTTTGTCCCAGCTTACCCTTCCCCCTCCCCATATCCTCAAGTCCATTCTCTAGTAGGTCTGTGTCTTTATTCCTGTCTTGTCCCTAGGTTCTTCATGACCATTTTTTTCCTTAGATTCCATATATATGTGTTGGCATACGGTATTTGTTTTTCTCTTTCTGACTTACTTCGCTCTGTATGACAGATTCTAGGTCCATCCACCTCACTACAAATAACTCAAT
>NW_020174429.1:6393905-6475024 GCF_003031525.2 Neophocaena asiaeorientalis asiaeorientalis
TTTTCCCAGCACCACTTATTGAAGAGGCTGTCTTTTCTCCACTATATGTACTTGCCTCCCTTATCAAAGGTAAGGTGACCATATGTCATGGGTTTATCTCTGGGCTTTCTATCCTGTTCCATTGATCTATCTTTCTGTTTTTGTGCCAGTACCATACTGTCTTGATTGCTGTAGCTTTGTAGTATAATCTGAAGTCAGGGATCCTGATTCCTCCAGCTCTTTTATTTTCACTCAAGACTGCTTTGGCTATTCGGGGTCTTTTGTGTTTCCATACAAACTGTGAAATTTTTTGCTCTAGTTCTGTGAAAAATGCCAGTGGTAGTTTGATAGGGATTGCATTGAACCTGTAGATTGCTTTGGGTATTACAGTCATTTTCACAATGTTGATTCTTCCAATCCAAGAACATGGTATATCTCGCCATCTGTTTGTATCATCTTTAATTTCTCTCATCAGTGTCTTATAATTTTCTGTATACAGGTCTTTTGTCTCCTTAGGTAGGTTTACTCGTACATATTTTATTCTTTTTGTTTCAGTGGTAAATGGGAGTGTTTTCTGAATTTCTCTCTCAGATTTTTCATCATTAGTGTAAAGGAATGCAAGCGATTTCTGTGCATTAATTTTGTATCCTGCTACTTTACCAAATTCATTGATTAGCTCTAGTAGTTTTCTGGTAGCATCTTTAGGATTCTCTATGTATAGTATCATGTCACCTGCAAACAGTGACAGCTTTACTTCTTCTTTTCCGATTTGGATTCCTTTTATTTCTTTTTCTTCTCTGATTGCTGTAGCTAAAACTTCCAAAACTATGTTGAATAATAGTGGTGAGAGTGGGCAACCTTGTCTTCTTCCTGATCTTAGTGGAAATGCTTTCAGTTTTTCATCATTGAGGACGATGTTGGCTGTGGGTTTGTCATATGGCCTTTATTTTGTTGAGGTAAGTTCCCTCTATGTCTACTTTCTGGAGGGTTTTTATCGTAAATAGGTGTTGCATATTGTCAAAAGCTTTTTCTGCATCTATTGAGATGATCATATAGTTTTTCTCCTTCAGTTGTTAATATGGTGTATCACATTGATTGATTTGCGTATATAGAAGAATCCTTGCATTCCTGGTATAAACCCCACTTGATCATGGTGTAACGCTCCGCGGCATGTGGGATCCTCCCAGACCAGGGCACGAACTCGTGTCCCCTGCATCGGCAGGTGGACTCTCAACCACTGCACCACCAGGGAAGCCCTGTTCTGACCTCTATGATTACTTTCCTTCTGCTAACTTTGGGGTTTTTTTTGTTCTTCTTTCTCTAATTGCTTTAGGTGTAAAGTTAGGTTGTTTATTTGAGATGTTTCTTAAGGGAGGATTGTATTGCTATAAACCTCTCTTAGAACTGCTTTTATTGCATCCCATAGGTTTTGGGTCATCGTGTTTTCATTGTCATTTGTTTCTAGGTATTTTTTTGATTTCCTCTTTGATATCTTCAGTGATCTCTTGGTTATTAAGTAGTGTGTTGTTTAGCCTCCATGTATTTGTATATTGTCCAGATTTTTTCCTGTAATTGATATCTGGTCTCACAGCAAGTAGAATAATCTTGGTTGTAGGTTTTTCCCTTTCATCACTTTAAGTATGTCCTGCCACTCCCTTCTGGCTTGCAGAGTTTCTGCTGAAAGATCAGCTGTTAAGTTTATGGGGATTCCCTTCTCTGTTATTTTTTATTTTTCCCTTGCTGCTTTTAATATTTTTTCTTTGTATTTAATTTTTGATAGTGTGATTAATATGTGTCTTGGTGTGTTTTTCCTTGGATTTATCCTGTATGGGACTCTCTGTGCCTCCTGGACTTGATTAACTATTTCCTTTCCCGTATTAGGGAAGTTTTCAACCATAATCTCGTAAAATATTTTCTCAGTCCCTTTCTTTTTCTCATCTTCTTCTGGGACCCCTATAATTCGAATGTTGGTGCATTTAATGTTGTCCCAGAGGTCTCTGAGACTGTCCTCAAACTTACACTCTTTCCAAGATTTTGAATCATCTTTACTATCATTATTCTGAATTCTTTTTCAGGTAGACTGCCTATTTCCTCTTCTTTTGTTAGGTGTGATGGGTTTTTACTTTGCTTCTTCATCTGCTGTGTATTTCTCTGTCTTCTCATTTTGCTTAACTTACTGTGTTTGGGGTCTCCTTTTCGGAGGTTCGTAGTTCCCATTGTTTTTGGTGTCTGTCCCCAGTGGCTAAGGTTGGTTCAGTGGGTTGTGTAGGCTTCCTGGTGGAGGGGACTAGTGCCTGTGTTCTGGTGGATGAGGCTGGATCTTGTGTTTTTGGTGGGCAGGTCTACGTCTGGTGGTGTTTTTTTGGGTGTCTGTGGCCTTATTATGATTTTAGGCAGCCTCTCTGCTAATGGGTGGGGTTGTGTTCCTGTCTTGCTAGTTGTTTGGCATAGGCTGTCCAGCAGTGTAGCTTGCTGGTCATTGAGTGGAGCTGGGTCTTGGCGTTGAGATGGAGATCTCTGGGAGATTTTTGCCGTTTGATATTATGTGGAGCTGGGAGGTCTCTTGTGGACCAGTGCCCTGAACTTGGCTCTCCCACCTCAGAAGCACAGCCCTGATGCCTGGCTGGAGCACCTAGAGCCTGTAGCTTAGAGACCTCTTTAAATTTTCCAAAGCACTTTCACAAGAAGGTGCTGTCACAGCTTAGGGATCCAAAGCCCCAGACTCAGTGGCCAGCACCCGGGGTCCATCCTCCAGTCACTGCTGCCGAATCCTTCCTGTCATCCTCCCAGTATTTTCTAATTCAGTGTTTGCAGTGACTTTATAGACCGTAACTACTGTGAAGAACAATAATTAACTGCATATTTTTGTATCTCCAGGGCCTGAAGAATGTAAATCTCAATGCCTGTGTATTTAGTGGAGTAGTGAGTAGCTACTAAATATTTGCCACGTCAGTGAAACCTAGGGATTTGGGACAAGGTGTGGAACAGGGAAGAGCGCTGTTAGGCCACCGCTTGGGGTCTGTTTGTTGGTTGGGGGCAGTCACTGCACGTCAGGGAGGCCCTGTGCAACTAGCCAGGTGATCCTCCCCAGCAAGGCAAGGGGCCAATCCCGAATACAACACAGACCCTGGGTAGTCAGGTGGAAATGAGCTGGAATGAAGGGGCTGGGCTCCTGTTTGGTTCTGCTACTACTGAAATGTATAACTTAGGGAGAATAAGTTGACCTCACTCCATCTCCCTTTCCTTATAAGCAGAATGAGGCAGTTGGGCTGGGTTACTGTGTAAGGCCTGGTGGATATGTGAAAAGAGGGAGCTGGCACTTTCTGGGATGTAAAGACAGCTTAAACCCCACATCATATTCTTTCCATAATTCCCAAAGGCAGAAATACAGATAATCACGGATGTTTCAGTGTATGAATTCTGCTCTCAACTGAATGCCACCTTGTTCTGACAATCTCGTTGACAAGTTCTGTAGAACATGTGTTCTGATCATACCTTTTGACACAAGAAAGAATTGCTTCTGCAGACCTCTTGGCAAGATCCGTGTGGTGCTTTCAGTCATATTCAACTTGAAGTTTGTAGTTCAGGTCAAATGAAATATTTTCAAAGCTCAATATGTATCCCCAAACAGCAATAAATCACTCAGAAAGTTATGTGCTCATTTGCACATGGCTTCAAGTTCTGAGTTAGCCAGCTGAGGGCACATATTATGGTTTTTCCCCGTATGATTTTTTTAAATTTCTGGTGTTCTGATCATCCAGTAATTAGTGGATACAGATGAAATTACAAGCTGCTACCATTGCCTCAGATGGTCAGGTTTTCAGGATGACAACTCCCAGCTCCTCTGGAGTTGACATAAATATTATGGAAGCAGAAAATTACAGTCATTTGCAGGGAAATCATGTGTTTAATTGCCAAGTGAAGCAGAGGAATAATAGCAGAAGCACACATCATGTATCAGTTAATGTGAGTGCATTTTTGCATGTTGCAAAGGGGTCTAAAAGGACTTTTCAATAGCAAAATGAAAACAAAACTATTGTAAAAAATGCCATCTGCACAGTGGTTAGGAATCCGCCTGCCAATGCAGGAGACACGGTTCGAGCCCTGGTCTGGGACGATCCCACATTCCACGGTGCAACTAAGCCCATGTGCCACAACTACTGAGCTTCTGCTCTAGAGCCCGTGAGTCACGACTACTGAGCCCGTGCGCCTAGAGCCTGTGCTCTGCAACAAGAGAAGCCACTGCAAGGAGAACCCCATGAACCGCAATGAAGAGTTGCCCCTGCTTGCGGAAACTAGAGAAAGCCTGCGTGCAGCAATGAAGACCCAATGCAGCCAAAAAAAAAAAAAAAAAGCTGGCTCATTTCCTTTAAAAATAGTCCCTGCATTCCAAAAGCTGATAATAGTGAATGGAAATAACTGCAGAGTACAAATGGACTATGGCTGATGGAGGGAGACTTAATGTTAAGGATTAGTTGCTACTGAAATCAACATGGAGAAGAATGTTCCACAGACACATTTTGTGCAGATATTTCAATGTTTGCTGCAGATGGCACTTTAACACAACATAAGACTCCTCAGATCCTACACACAGGGGAATTATTTTGATAATTCATTTCAAGCTCAGAATTTACTTGTAAAAATTTATTTGTAAATAAATATTATTTATAAAATTTTATTGATTTTCTGTTTTCCCATTTTGTTATTTGGTAGACTTGTCATCATGGGAAAGATAGTTGATGACCATGTAAGATTTTATAGGGGGCCAAAAATTAATCTAACTTGGAAATACTGTTGTTACATTTCTGTATTGGAAACCAATCACCACAACCAATCACCAATCACAATCACAGAAAGCTTAAACCTAGTAATATGGCACATGTTTTATTCCTCTTTTTAAATTACGTGTAAAATTGGAGACTTCATCTATTATTTTAAAACCAAAAATAAAAAACTCATGGGTTCTATCTATCACTGCCAAGCGATCAACACAGTATAGTGGTTAAGGTCACGAACTCTGGAATCAGATTCTATGGTTTTAATTTCTGTTCTGCCACTTACCAACATGTGACCTTGGGCAAGTTTTACATTTATATATACCTCAGTATCTTCGTCTATAAAATTGAGATAATATCAGTACCTACCTCATAGGTGTTGAGAATTACATGAGACCATATGCATGAAGCAGTTAGTTTGATCTCAGGCATGTATGAAATGCTCAAGAAGTATAAGTTCTCACCATTATTTAAGTAGCAGCTGCAGTAACATCCAGACAGAAGCTAAGTGGTGACATTCTCTGTTATTTAACAATTTTTAGGCAAGATGATTAAAAGGACTGTTATATTATGAGGGTCTATTACTGTCCTATTGTTTTATTTAATCTCCTCAATAAATCTATAATGTAGGTTTCATCATTTCATTTTATAGATGAGGAAACTGAGATTAATTGAGGCTAACAATCATGTCTTTTGAAACAAAATAATAACTAGGGCTTATTGAGTGATGGCTATGTGCCAGGCATTGTTAAATCACTTTCAACTGTAGTCGCTCAATTCTCACAACATTCTAGGAGGTAAGTATTCTTAATACCGATATTTGCATAAGAAGGGACATAGGCACAGGAAGATTAAGTAACTGGTACAAGAGCACATAATTAAAAAGTGTCAGAAGTCAGATTTTATTCCATCAGTTTAATTTCAGAATTCTTGTTCTCAACCACTATGCTGAAAGAAAGAAAAAGGATTCACAGCCACGTAAAAAAGTTACTTATAATAAGTAATAAAAGAAATAAATGATAGACATGTGGGCAAAGTATATAAACAGACAATTTACAGTGGAAGAAATAACAAATGGCCAGTATATCCATATGATATTGCTGTTGCCAATTTCTCTAAAAAAGACACAAATTAACATTATAAAGATAATATGATTTTTTACCCATCAGATTTGCAAAATATGAAAAGATTGATACTGCTGTTGATATAAACTCTATAAAAGTCAATTCAGTGGGACCTGTAAAAAATGGGAAATGCACATACTCTGTTCTAGCAATTTAACTTGTAGAAATATATTTTAAACAAATATTGATGCTCATTGTATTGCTATTTGTAATAGTGAAAAATTGAAAATAACCACAGTATATCAACGGAATGTTTTTGAAAAACTGTAGATTTTTCATGCTTTTGAATATTATGTAGCACTCAAAATACAGGAATGAAGTAGATCTATAAGAAATGTTATATAAAGAAGTCTACCACATTCTATTCATGGTAAAAATTAAGTTGCCTTATGTTATATATTTGGTATAATTATTTTTTGGGTAAAAAACCTATTCATTTACCTTCTATATTTGTATATTTACAGAAGAAAGACTGGAAAGAAATACATAAAATATTAATGTTATTTCTTAGGAGTATTCATGGATGGAAATTTATAACGGGAGAAAGATTTCGATTTTACTTAACACTTTAGTATTATTTAATATATACTATAATGATATATAATATATATTATAATGACCATATCCCATCATAATGTAAAGAATACAGTAAAAGTATAATGTAAAAATGAAATAAAAAAGAAAAGGGAAAGTAAGAACTATATCAAAGTTACAGAGCTCATAAATGGCAGACGTGTAATTCAAACCAAGCTTGTGTGACTCCAAATTTGTCTGTCTTCTCCACTATTCCAGTCTCTAGGATAATAGAGCATTATTGAACATTGCTCCTGCTTTCCTATATATTATGTGAAATTATATATAATTTGCTTTCCTTACAACTTGTCAGGAAGGAGAGGAGACTTTGTTAGCTTATTTAAAAATATTTAAAAATATATATATTTATTTGGTTCTGCTAGGTCTTAGTTGCGGCAGGTGGGCTCGTTAGTTGCAGCTCGTGGGCTCCTTAGTTGTGGAATGCGAACTCTTAGTTGTGGTATGCATGTGGGATCTAGTTCCCCGACCAGGGATTGAACCCAGGCCCCCTGCATTGGGAGCGCAGGGTCTTAACCACTGCACCACCAGGGAAGTCCCTTTCCAGCTTATTTTTATTCCTAGATTCTTATCAGATCTTGGTCATGCAGTGGAATGGAACAGGGTAAAGCTTTTTAATGAAGGCTGAAAAAGTTCTGCTGCTTTCTTTTGTACACTTGTGTAGCGACGAGTTTATAGACCTTCAGTGAGTACTCACCTGTACTTTGCCTCAATTTATGAATGATAAATCAGGGTAATAATTCTCATTATGACTTCTTCACAAGGACAAAGAGAGTAGTGTAATAGAATATTAAAATGGAAGTGTCAACTAAGACAATATGGTGAAGGATATTGGATGTTATGGGTTGAATTGTTCCCCCTGCCCCATTCACATGTTGAAGTCCTAACCTCAGGACCTCAGAATGTGATCTTATGTGATGAATTGCAGATTCAAGTAGGTAAACTTTACTACTTGGTATATCAGTTGGAAAAGGTCATTTTATTTTATTTTACTTTTTATTTTATTTATTTTTTAGCATCTTTATTGGAGTACAATTGCTTTACAATGGTGTGTTAGTTTCTGCTGTATAACAGAGTGAATCAGCTATATGTATACATATATCCTCTTATCCCCTCCCTCTCACCCTCCCTATCCCCCCCCTCTAGGTGGTCACAAAGCACCGAGCTGAGCTCCCTGTGCTATGTGGCTGCTTCCCACTAGCTATCTATTTTACATTTGGTAGTGTATATATGTCCATGCCACTCTCTTACTTCATCCCAGCTTACCCTTCCCCATCCCTGTGTCCTCAAGTCCATTCTCTACATCTGCATCTTTATTCCTGTCTTGGCCCTAGGTTCTTCAGAACCATTTCTTTTCTTTTTTTTTTTAGATTCTGTATATATGTGTTAACATATGGTATTTGCTTTTCTCTTTCTGACTTACTTCACTCTGTATGACAGATTCTAGGTCCATCCACCTCACTACAAATTATTCAATTTCGTTTCTTTTTATGGCTGAGTACTATTCCATTGTATACATGTGCCACATCTTCTTTATCCATTCATCTTTTGATGGACACTTAGGTTGACTCCATGTCCTGGCTATTGTAAATAGAGCTGCAATGGACATTGTGGTACATGACTTTTTGAATTACGGTTTTCTCAGGGTATATGCCCAGTAATGGGATTGCTGGGTCGTATGGTAGTTCTATTTTCATTTTTTTAAGGAACCTCCATACTGTTCTCCATAGTGGCTGTATATTCCCACCAGCAGTGAAAGAGGGTTCCCTTTTCTCCACACCCTCTCCAGCATTTATTGTTTGTAGACTTTTTGATGATGGCCATTCTGACTGGTGTGAGGTGATACCTCATTGTAGTTTTGATTTGCATTTCTCTAATGATTAGTGATGTTGAGCATCCTTTCATGTGTTTGTTGGCAATCTGTATATCTTCTTCGGAGAAATGTCTATTTAGGTCTTCTGCCCAGTTTTGGATTGGCTTGTTTGTTCTTTTGATATTGAGCTGCATGAGCTGCTTGTATATCTTGGCGATTAATCCTTTCTCAGTTGCTTCATTTGCAAATATTTTCTCCCATTCTGAGGGTTGTCTTTTCATCTTGTTTATGGTTTCCTTTGCTGTGAAAAGCTTTTAAGTTTCATTAAGTCCCATTTGTTTATTTTTGTTTTTATTTCTCCTTCTCTAAGATGTGGGTCAAAAAGGATCTTGCTGTGATTTATGTCATAGAGTGTTCTGCTTATGATTTCCTCTAAGTGTTTGATAGTGTCTGGCATTACATTTAGGTCTTCAATCCATTTTGAGTTTATTTTTGTGTATGGTGTTAGGGAGTGTTCTAATTTCCTTCTTTTACATGTAGCTGTCCAGTTTTCCCAGCACCACTTATTGAAGAGGCTGTCTTTTCTCCATTGTGTATTCTTGTTTCCTTTATCAAAGATAAGATGACCATATGTGCGTGAGTTTATCTCTGGGCTTTCTGTCCTGTTCCATTGATCTGTACTTCTGTTTTTGTGCCAGTACCATACTGTCTTGATTACTGTAGCTTTCTAATGTAGTCTGAAGTCAGGGAGTCTGATTCTTCCAGCTCTGTTTTTCTTTCTCAATATTGCTATGGCTATTCGGGGTTCAAAAGGTCATTTTATTAAGGGTAATTTTAAATGTTAAAAATTATAGTTTCATTGCCATCTTGTCTACCAGACCTTTTGCACAAACTTCCAGATATAAAATAAATAAGTCCTAGGGATGTAGTATACAGCATGGTGAATCTAGTTAATAATATTGTATTGCATATTTGGAAGTTGCAAAGAGAGTAGATCTTAAAAGTTCTCATCATCAGAAAAAATTTGGTAACTATGTATGTTGATGGATGTTAACTAAACTTATTGTAGTGATCAATTTGCAGTATATACAATTATTGAATCATTGTGTTATACATCCAAAGCTTGTATAATGTTATATGTCAATGCTACCTCAATAAAAATGCAAATGAATAAAACGCAGATTGACAAGATGACTCCACTATGTGAAAAATAGAGATGAAAAGAATAATAAAGGAAAATTATGAGCAGCTCCAAATTAATAGGCTAGGTGAATAGATATATTTCTGGAGAAATAGAAAATGACAAAATTGGCTCAAAGAGAAAGGGAAACCATGATGGTTATTACGGAAGTTGACAATGTAATGAAAGACCTTTCCCCTCAAAAGGCCTGGACTGAGACAGTTTTATCAAACTTCAAGAAATATATCATTATGATTGTAATAAGTTTATTCCAATAAATAGAAAAAGAAGAAAACCTGCCCAACTCATTTTATTGGAACCTTGAATCTCAAACCAGGTAAAGACAATATCTGCAAAACAAATTTTTTGCCAATCTCACTTATAAAAATAGATGCTAAAACCTTAAATAAAACATTGGCTAAATGAAACCTAGTAGTATATTAAAAATAGTATATCATGATAAGGTCAAGTTTATTCCAGGAATGCAAGGATGCTTCAGCATCTGACATTGTATTAATTAATTCATATTAGTGGGCTAAAGGAAAAAATAACCTATAGTTGTAACAGTAGATGCAGAAAAAACACTTGATGGAATTCATCTATTTTTGATTAAAAAGTAGCTCTCATGAAACCAGAAATATAAGCTGTAAGGAGGCACTTTTGTGCCCTGTCTAAATCTCTACAGTATTATCTGTTCCTGTACATGTCAATAGCTTCTTAGTATATGCAATTGAGGTTCTACCTGAGGGCTACCTCTGGTTCCTGGAGTATGTGTGGGGCAGGCTGGCAGTGCTGGGGTGAATATTGTTCCAGTAGTAGCCCTCAGTCAATGATGAACAGGCTTTGGTGGATAAATACCCCAGCTTCCTCATCCTATGTTTTGGCAGAGGGCAACTCTGAGGTGTAACCTATACTAGGGGTTGGTAAACTTCTTTTGAAAAAAAGAGCAAATAGGAAATACTTTAGGCTTTGTAGGCAATGTAGTCTCTGTTGCAAGTACTCCACTCTGCTGTTGCAGTGCAAACACAGCCATAGATTGCACCTAAAAGAGGAGTGTGGCTGTATTCCAATAAAATGTTATTTATGAAAACAAGCTGTTGTTGCTTTTGGTGCTTGGGTGTAGTTTGTAGAGCCCTTTTCTGCGTAGTTTCTCAGAAGTTCTCAGCAGTATTGATCCCCAGGTGCCCACAGTACATGGTAACTTGCTCATTTACACACCGTATTTAATTTTTTCCCTCTTTCTAACCTTACTTTCTCATACTCTATTGGTGCTTCTTGGGATAACTTCCTACGTAGGCTACTTGTCAAATTTTTACCTCAGTGTCTACTTCTGGGGAAAGCCAAACTAGTTGATATCTGAGGAAGCAGAATCTCAGGATGGGATTCTGGAAACAAGGACAAAAGAAAGGAGCTGGAAGGCCGTGAGGAACCCATTGCTGTCCTAAGTGTGGTGGTGACATCTCCCAGCACTCTGTAGCATCATAATTACTAGGACTCTCACCTCTAGTGGATTATAATGGGATGCAGGTGGAAAGAGATGCATTGACTTATATAAACTCTTGTGCTTCAAATATATGAAGACAATGGTAATTCTAAGGAATGTGGAGTTGGTTAGCTGTTATTAAAAGCCATAGAAGCCATAAAGGAAGAAAATGACAGACTCAGGAAAGCCAAGTATCAATTTGGAGTACTCTGTGAAAATCAGAAGACCTCCATGGCTGTGTTTTAACAGATATTCAACTCCTGAACACAAAAGATAGACTGTGCTGAATATCTGGTCCCAATAGTAGCCTTCAGTCAGTGATCTGATCTCAGTCAGATATGACTGTGGGAGTGGCAGAGTTACAAAGGAGGCTGAATTCACTGCCCTGAGAAAAATCTCCTATTGAAAGTCAAGGATCTAAAAGACAAGGAGTGGGACTCTTAGATTTGGGATGGGTTAATCTGAGGATGTACTTAGAAACATCAAACCCCAGATTTCACTGAATCTCCAGGGCTGGCTTGCTATAGGAAGCAGCCTTCCATTTCCTAAAGACCATGGAAAGCCTTCCTGAAGTAATGGTTTTGTAAGGTGATGCTTTTCTTCCACAGGATCCGTTCCAACCTCCTCTCATTGCTTATAGGTAAATAACCAAGTTCAATCTCAGCATGGCCCGATTGAGCCAGTATTATCCCTGTATCGGAGAAAAAGGATTATTCACTCAAAAAGCTGTAGTGCCTGGCTAACAGGTAGCAGTAGAACTGGGAGAACATGTCTGGGAATGGAACCTGAGAGTGTTGGACCAGGGAGGGCAGGCTATGAAGCTGAAGATGATGGATGTGAGGACATTCTCTAATGACTCAGGATTTAACATCTTGTCAGTGATGCCAGGAGCCTGATACCTAATACCCTGCTGGAATATCTCCTTAAGAAAATTGAAACGTTATCAATGCTTTGTAAATTTGTTCACTGAGCCCAGTAGTGTACCATAGATATATCCTTTCCTTATAAAATTTTGCTCTAATTTCTTATAATAGCAAAAAAAGAGACAATATTTAGGTCAATCTAAATGTTCATCAGTATAGAAATAGTTTAGTAAATATTTATATGGACAGTATTAGAAAGCTGTCTGTTATATTGTTTAAGGTAAAATAAACAAGCTGTTTGCTTGTCCTCCTTACCTTTCTCTCTGTGACCTCATGAGCATACAAAGATGTTTGGAAGGACATCTATGACTGTTGTCAGTGGTTACTAAAAAGAGAAAATAAATTGAAAGTAGAAAAGGATGACTTTCGAGCAGAAGCAAGAACTACAATCCTGCAGTCTGTGGAACAAAAACCACATTCATAGAAAGATAGACAAGATGAAAAGGCAGAGGGCTATGTACCAGATGAAGGAACAAGATAAAACCCCATGAAAAACAACTAAATGAAGTGGAGATAGGCAACCTTCCAGAAAAAGAATTCAGAATAATGATAGTGAAGATGATCCAGGACCTCGGAAAAAGAATGGAGGCAAAGATCGAGAAGATGCAAGAAATGTTTAACAAAGATCTAGAAGAATTAAAGAACAAACAAACAGAGATGAACAGTACAATAACTGAAATGAAAACTACACTAGAAGGAATCAATAGCAGAATAACTGAGGCAGAAGAACAGATAAGTGACTTGGAAGACAGAATGGTGGAATTCACTACTCCGGAACAGAATAAAGAAAAAAAATAAGAAATGAAATGAAGACAACTTAAGAGACCTGTGGAATAACATTAAAGGCAACAACATTCGCGTTATATGGGTCCCAGAAGGAAAAGAGTGAGAGAAAGGACAAGAGAAAATATTTGAAGAGATTATAATCAAAAACTTCCCTAACATGGGAAAGGAAATGGCCACCCACGTCCAGGAAATGCAGAGAGTCCCATACAGCATAAACTCAAGGAGAAACACACCAAGACACATAGTAATCAAATTGGCAAAAATTAAAGACAAAGAAAAATTACTGAAAGCAGCAAGGGAAAAATGACAAATAATATACAAGGGAACTCTGATAAGGCTAACAGCTGATTTCTCAGCAGAAACTCTGCAAGCCAGAAGGGAGTGGCGTGATAAAGTGATGAAAGGGAAGAACCTGCAACCAAGATTACTCTACCCAGCAAAGATCTCATTCAGATTCGATGGAGAAATCAAAAGCTTTACAGACAAGCAAAAGCTAAGAGGATTCAGCACCACCAAACCAGCTCTACAACAAATGCTAAAGGAACTTCTCTAAGTGGGAAATACAAGAGAAGAAAAGGACCTACAAAAACAAACGCAAAAAATTAAGAAAATGGTCATAGGAACATACATATCGATAATTACCTTAAACGTGAATGGATTACATGCTCCAACCAAGAGACATAGGCTTGCTGAATGGATACAAAAACAAGACCCATATATATGCTGTCTACAAGAGACCCAATTCAGACCTAGGGACCCATATAGACTGAAAGTGAGGGGACAGAAGAAGATATTCCATGCAAGTAGAAATCAAAGGAAAGCTGGAGTAGCAATACTCATATCAGATAAAATAGACTTTAAAATAAAGAATGTTACAAGAGACAAGGAAGGACACTACATAATGATCAAGGAATCAATCCAAGAAGAAGATTTAACAATTTATATATTCACCCAACATAGGAGCACCTCAATACATAAGGCAACTGCTAACAGCTATAAAAGAGGAAGTTGATGGTAACACAGTAATAGTGGGAGACTTTAACACCTCATTTACACCAATGGACAGATCATGCAAACAGAAAGTTAATAAGGAAACACAAGCTTTAAATAATGACACAATAGAACAGATAGATTTAATTGATATTTATCAGACATTCCATCCAAAAACAGCCGATTACACTTTCTTCTGCAGTTCGCACAGAACATTCTCCGGAATAGATCACATCTTGGGTCACAAGTCAAGCCTCAGTAAATTTAAGAAAATTGAAATCATATCAAGCATCTTTTCTGACCACAATGCTATGAGATTAGAAATCAGTTACAGGGGACAAAATGTAAAAAACGCAAAAACATGGAGGCTAAACAATATTTTACTAAATAACCAAGTGATCACTGAAGAAATCAAAGAGGAAATCAAAAAATACCTAGAGACAAATGACAGTGAAAACACGACGATCCAAAAACCTATGGGACTAAGCACTTCTTTATTGAATTAATTCATCATGGCTTTTGCCTGTTTACCTCCTGGTATATTTGATTTTTAAAATTCATTTGCAACTGTTCTTTATTTAGTAAATGTTATAATTATTCGCCAAAAGAATTTCTTTAGTGTAATTTTTCTTTTGCATTTTGTTTATTGTGGGCATTTAAAAAAATAAGTATTTAAAATGAAAAAAAAAATTATGTGATGTGGCAAAGCAGTTCTAAGAGGGAAGTTTATAGCAATACAATCCTACCTCAAGAAACAAGAAACATCTCAAACAACCTAACCTTACAGCTAAAGCAATTAGAGAAAGAAGAACAAAAAACCCCCAAAGTTAGCAGAAGGAAAGAAATCATAAAGATCAGATCAGAAATGAATGAAAAAGAAATGAAGGAAATGATAGCAAAGATCAATAAAACTAAAAGTTGGTTCTTTGTGAAGATAAACAAAATTGATAAACCATTAGTGAGACTCATCAGGAAAGAAAAGGGAGAAGATGCAAATAAACAGAATTAGAAATGAAAAAGGAGAAGTAACAACTGATACTGCAGAAATACAAAAGATCATGAGTGATTACTACAAGCAACTACATGCCAATCAAATGGACAACCTGGAAGAAATGGACAAATTCTTAGAAATGCACAACCTTCCGAGACTGAACCAGGAAGAAATAGAAAATATAAACAGACCAATCACAAGCACTGAAATTGAAACTGTGATTAAAAATCTTCCAACAAACAAAAGCCCAGGACCAGATGGCTTCACAGGCGAATTCTATCAAACATTTAGAGAAGAGCTAACACCTATCCTTCTGAAACTCATCCAAAATATAGCGGAGGGAGGAACACTCCCAAACTCATTCTACAAGGCCAGCATCACCCTGATACCAAAACCAGACAAAGATGTCACAAAGAAAGAAAACTACAGGCCAATATCACTGATGAACATAGATGCAAAAATCCTCAACAGAATACTGGCAAACAGAATCCAACAACAGATTAAAAGGATCATCCACCATGATCAAGTGGGGTTTAATCCCAGGGATGCAAGGATTCTTCAATATATGCAAATCAATCAATGTGACACACCATATTAACAAATTGAAGGATGAAACCATATGATAATCTCAATACATGCAGAAAAAGCCTTTGACAAAATTCAACACCCATTTATGATAAAAACCCTCCAGAAAGTAGGCATAGAGGGAACTTACCTCAACATAATAAAGGCCATATATGACATACCCACAGCCAGCATGGTTCTCGATGGTGAAAAACAGAATCCATTTTCTCTAAAATCAGGAACAAGACAAGGTTGCCCACTCTCACCACTATTATTCAGCATAGTTTTGGAAGTTTTAGCCACAGAAATCCGAGAAGAAATAAAATGAATCCAAATCAGAAAAGAAGAAGTAAAGCTGTCACTGTTTACAGATGACATGATACTATACATAGGGAATCGTAAGATGCTACGAGAAAATTATTAGAGCGAATCAATGAATTTGGTAAAGTTGCAGGATACAAAATTAATGCACAGAAATCGCTTGCATTCCTATACACTAATGATGAAAACTCTGAAAAAGAAATTAAGGAAACACACCCATTTACCATTACAACAAAATGATTAAAATACCTAAGAATAAACCTACCTAAGGAGACAAAAGACCTGTATGCAGAAAGCTATAAGACACTGATGAAAGAAATTAAAGATGATACAAACAGATGGAGGGATGTACCATGTTCTTGGATTGGAAGAATCAACATTGTGTAAATGACTATACTCCCCAAAGTAATCTGCAGATTCCGTGCAATCCCTATCAAACTACCAATGGTAGTTTTCACAGAACTAGAACAAAAAATTTCACAGTTTGTATGGAAACACAAAAGACCCCGAATAGCCAAAGCAATCTTGAGAAAGAAAAACGGAGCTGGAAGAATCAGGCTCCCTGACTTCAGACTATACTACAAAGCTACAGTAATCAAGACAGTATGGTACTGGCACAAAAACAGAAGTATAGATCAATGGATCAGAATAGAAAGCCCGGAGATAAAACCATGCACACATGGTCACCTTGTTTTTGATAAAGGAGGCAAGAATATACAATGGAGTAAAGACAGCCTTTTCAATAAGTGGTGCTGGGAAAACTGGACAGCTACATGTAAAAGAAGGAAATTAGAACACTCCCTAACACCATACACAAAAATAAACTCAAAATGGATCAAAGACTTAAATGTAAGGCCAGACACTATCAAACTCTTAGAGGAAAACATAGGGAGAACACTCTATGACATAAATCACAGCAAGATTCTTTTTGACCCACCTCCTAGAGAAATGGAACTAAAGCCAACAATAAACAAATAGGACCTAATGAAACTTAAAAGCTTTTGCACAGCAAAGGAAACCATGAACAAGATGAAAAGACAAGCCTCAGAATGGGAGAAAATAATTGCAAATTAAGCAACCGAGAAAGGATTAATCTCTAAAATATACAAGCAGCTTATGCAGCTCAATATCAGAAAAACAAATAACCCAATCCAAAAATGGGCAGAAGACCTAAATAGACATTTCTCCAAAGAAGATATACAGATTGCCAACAAACACATGAAAGGATGCTCAACATCATGAATTATTAGAGAAATGCAAATCAAAACTACAATGAGGTATCACCTCACAGCTGTCAGAATGGCCATCATCAAAAAATCTATAAATAATACATGCTGGAGAGGGTGTGGAGAAAACGGAACCGTCTTGCACTGTTGGTGGGAATGTAAATTGATACAGCCACTATGGAGAACAGTATGGAGGTTCCTTAAGAGACTAAAAATAGAACTACCTGATGACCCAGCAATACCACTACTGTTCATATACCCTGAGGATACCATAATTCAAAAAGTGTCATGTACCACAATGTTCATTGCAGCACTATTTACAATAGCTAAGACATGGAAGCAACCTATGTGTCCATCGACAGATGAATGGATATAGAATATGTGGCACATGTATACAATGGAATATTATTCAGCCATAAAAAGAAACGAAAATGAGTTATTTGTAGTGATGTAGATGGACCCAGAGTCTGTCATACAGAATGAAGTAAGTCAGAAAGAGAAAAACAAATACCGTATGCGAACACATATATATATATGGAATCTAAAAAAAAAAAAAGGTTCTGAAGAACCTGTGTTCAGGTCAGGAATAAAGACGCAGATGTAGAGAATGGACTTGAGAATACGTGGAGGGGGAAGGGTAAGCTGGGATGAAGTGAGAGAGTGTCATGGACATATATATTTTACCAAATGTAAAATAGATAGCTAGTGAGAAGCAGGTGCATGGCACAGGAAGAACATCTTCGTGTTTTTTGTCCACCTAGAGGGGTGGGATAATGAGGGTGGGAGGGAGATGTAAGATGGAGGAGAAATAGGGATGTACGTATATGAAGAGCTGATTCACTCTGTTATACAGCAGAAACTAACACACCATTCTAAAGCAATTATACTCCAATAAAGAGGTTAAAAAAAAAAAAAGAAGTACCATATGATCCAGAAATTCCAGTCCTGGGCATATATCTGTAAAAAACCGTAATCCAAAAGGATACATGCACCCCAATATTCATTGCAGCACTATTTACAATAGCCAAATCATGGAAGCAACTTAAATGTCCATTAATATATATAATTTTTTTAAAAATTGCCCATAATAAGTCTTTATTCTTTTTAGTTAGAAGCAATCCAGAGCTGCATCAGGTAAAAAAGTTGTTAGTAATACAGAAAACAAAGAAGAAAATGTGCCGATGGAACAGAAACTGCATTTCAGATATTTTTAGGAGGATATCAGAGGAATGGTGCTGATCACTGGAATTTTGCGTATCTTTTGGGTCAGCTGGTGTTCTATGGAGCAGAGTGGCTGAGGATATGTTCTCACAGTCTTCCAGGCTTCCTGAGCACATCAGCCTTTGCAAGCAGATCACAGCTGAAGGCCTGTCCTGAATCTGTCATCCAGCAAATTGTTAAAAGAGGTAATTACAACAAAAAAATTTCATTCAAGTTGTTTACTGGAATAAAGACAAGTTAGGAGATAGAGAGGAAGGCAAAACATTGGGGCAGAAGATAGTGTATGTTAGTGAATCCAGATGCAAAGGATGCATTGAAATTCAGCTCTGCTTTCAGGACCCACTGGCCCATCGTGACACAGCCCATTCATTCATTCTAAATTATAGTCTCCCATTATGTGTGCTATGTTCAAATGTCACTATGTTCTGGAAGTGACTTTGGATGAAGTAGTCTTTTGTATAAATTGCATTTAGAACATGCTGGTAATAAGTTACAGTCTATCAGACAACCAGTTACTTATTAAGAATGTCCTATTGATTTTAAGATTTTTAAAAGTCAATCAGCATTACTTGTTCCTTGTGAATATGGAAACTCTATAATTTTAACTTTGCCCTAAACAGAATAAGAATATAGTTATTAATTGGAATTTTTTGATGTAAAACTTAGAAAATCTAATTCAGAAAATAAAATATTCTTAAAAGTCTGGATAAGTTTTATCTTCTTTCATTTTGATTAACTTTGTTTAGCGGATGGAAATGATAGAGGAGAAATATTGGGTTGG
This sequence comes from Neophocaena asiaeorientalis asiaeorientalis, assembly GCF_003031525.2. Taxonomy (NCBI): domain Eukaryota; kingdom Metazoa; phylum Chordata; class Mammalia; order Artiodactyla; family Phocoenidae; genus Neophocaena; species Neophocaena asiaeorientalis. Next base: position 6,412,654 of record NW_020174429.1, read on the forward strand.
CCAAAAAGTGCCTTTGGTTTTTAAGTAAAAATAAAAGACACATTTTTCATTTGAACCAAGAACTTTATTGGACAGTGTATTCTCCCTTTTGTTCCACTACCTTCTGCCATTTTCCAGGCAACTTCATAACTCCATCTTCCCAAAACTTTTTATCTTTTTGAGCAAAGAACTGTTCCAGGTGCCTTATATGGTCTTCCAAGGAATGGAAATTTTTTTCCATTTAGAGAATTTTATAAAGACCGAAATAAATGGAAATCCGAAAGTGCAATGTCTGATGAATATAGCGGATGAATCAGAACTTCCCAGCCAAGCTGTAACAGTTTTTGCCTGGTTATCAAAGAAACACATGGTCTTGCATTATCCTGATGGAAGATTATGCGTTTTCTGTTGACTAATTCTGGACACTTTTTGTCGAGTGCCACTTTCAGTTGGTCTAATTGGGAGCAGTACTTGTTGGAATTAATTGTTTGGTTTTCCGGAAGGAGCTCATAATAGAGGACTCCCTTCCAATCCCACCTTATACACAACATCACCTTCTTTGGATGAAGACCAGTCTTTGGTGTGGTTAGTGGTGGTTCATTTCACTTGCTCCATGATTTCTTCCATTCCACATTATTGTACAGTACAGTAATTTTATTTATTTGAGTCCTCTCCCTCTTTTTCTTGATGACTCTTCCTAATGGTTTGTCAATTTTTTTAATCTTATCAAAGAACTGGCTTTTAGTTTTATTGATCTTTGCTATTGTTTTCTTTGTTTCTTTTCATTTTTTTCTGCTGTGACCTTTATGATTTCTTTCCTTCTGCTAACCTTGGGTTTTGTTTGTCCTTCTTTCTCTAGTTCCTTCAGGTGTAAGGTTAGGTTGCTTATTTGAGATTTTTCTTGTTTCTTGAGGTAGGCTTGTATAGCTATAAACTTCCGTCTTAGAACTGCTTTGGCTGCATCCCATAGGTTTTGGATCATCGTGCTTTCATTGTCATTTGTCTTTAGGTATTTTTTGATTTCCTCTTTGATTTCTTCAGTGATCTCTTAGTTATTTAGTAACGTATTGTTTAGCCTCCATGTGTTTGGTTTTTGTACATTTTTTCCCCTGTAGTTCATTTCTAATCTCTTAGCGTGTGGTCAGAAAGACGCTTGATATGATTCCAATTTTTTTTAATTTCCTGAGGCTTGATTTGTGACCCAAGATGTGATCTATCCTGGAGAATGTTCCATGCGCACTTGAGAAGGAAGTGTAATCTGGTGTTTTTGTGTGGAATGTCCTATAAATATCAATCAAATCTATCCGGTCTGTTGTGTCACTTAAGGCTTGTGTTTCCTTATTTATTTTCATTTTGGATGATCTGTCCATTGGTGTAAGTGAGGTGTTAAATCCCCCACTATTATTGTGTTACTGTCGATTTCTTCTTTTATAGCTGTTGGCAGTTGCCTTATGTATTGAGGTGCTTCTATGTTGGGTGCATATATATTTGTAATTGTTATATCTTCTTCTTGGATTGATCCCTTGATCATTATGTAGTGTCGTTCCTTGTCTCTTGTAACATTCTTTATTTTAAAGTCTATTTTATCTGATATGAGTATTGCTACTCCAGGTTTCTTTTGATTTCCATTTGCAGGGAATATCTTTTTTCCATCCCCACACTTTCGGTCTGTATGTGTCCCTAGGTCTGAATTGGGTCTCTTGTAGACAGCATATATATGGGTCTTGTTTTTGCATCCATTCAGCAAGCCTGTGTCTTTTGGTTGGAGCATTTAGTCCCTTCACGTTTAAGGTAATTATCAATATGTATGCTCCTATGACCATTTTCTGAATGGTTTTGGGTTTGTTTTTGTAGGTCCTTTTCTTCTCTTGTATTTCCCACTTAGAGTAGTTCCTTTCGCATTTGTTGTAGAGCTGGTTTGGTGGTGCTGAATTCTCTTAGCTTTTGCTTGTCTGTAAAGCTTTTGATTTCTCCATTGAATCTGAATGAGATCTTTGCTTGGTAGAGTAATCTTGGTTGTAGGTTCTTCCCTTTCATCACTTAAGTGTATCATGCCACTCCCTTCTGGCTTGTAGTGTTTTGCTGAGAAATCAGCTGTTAACCTTATCAGAGTTTCCTTGTGTATTATTTGTCATTTTTCCCTTACTGCTTTCAGTAATTTTTCTTTGTCTTTAATTTTTTCCAATTTGGTTACTATGTGTCTTGGTGTGTTTCTTCTTTGGTTTGTGTTGTATGGGACTCTCTGTGCTTCCTGGACGTGGGTGGCCATTTCCTTTCCCATGTTAGGGAAGTTTTCGATTATAATCTCCTCAAATATTTTCTCGGGTCCTTTCTCTGTCTGTTCTCCTTCTTGGACCCCTATAACATGAATGTTGTTGCTTTTAATGTTATCCCAGAGGTCTCTTGGGCTGTCTTCATTTCTTTTCTTTTTCTTTTTTTCTTTATTCTGTTCCACAGTAGTGAATTCCACCATTCTGTCTTCCAGGTCACTTTTCCTTTCTTCTACCTTAGTTATTCTGCTATTGATTCCTTCTAGTGTAGTTTTCATTTCAGTTATTGTACTGTTCATCTCTGTTTGTTTGTTCTTTAATTCTTCTAGATCTTTGTTAAACATTTGTTTCATCTTCTCTATATTTGCCTCCATTGTTTTTCCAAGGTCCTGGGTCATCTTCACTATCATTATTCTGAATTCTTTTTCTGGAAGGTTTCCTATCTCCACTTCATTTAGTTGTTTTTCTGGGGTTTTATCTTGTTCCTTCAATTTGTACATAGCCCTCTGCCTTTTCATCTTGTCTATCTTTCTGTGAATGTGGTTTTTGTTCCACAGGATGCAGGATTGTAGTTCTCCTTGCTTCTGCTGTCTGCCCTCTGGTGGATGAGGCTATCTAAGAGGCTTGTGTAAGCTTCCTGATGGGAGGGCCGGGTGGTGGGTAGAGCTGACTGTTGCTCTGGTGGGCAGAGCTCAGTAAAACTTTAATCCACTTGACTGCTGATGGGTGGGGCTGGGTTCCTTCCCTGTTGGTTGTTCAGTCTGAGTCAACCCAACACTGGATACTACCTGTGCTCTTTGTTGGGGCTAATGGTGGACTCTGGGAGGGCTCATGCCAAGGAGTGCTTCCCAGAACTTCTGCTGCCAGTGTCTGGGAAGCCACAGCCACCTCCCGCCTCTGCAGGAGACCCTCCAACCCTAGCATGTAGGTCTGGTTCAGTCTCCCCTGGGGTCACTGCTCCTTCCCCTGGGTCCCGATGCGCACGCTACTTTGTGTGTGCCCTCCAAGTGTGGAGTCTGTTTCCCCCAGTCCTGTCGAAGTCCTGCAATCAAATCCCAGTAGCCTTCAAAGTCTGATTCTCTAGGAATTCCTCCTCCTGTTGCCGGACGCCCAGGTTGGGAAGCCTGACATGGGGCTCAGAGCCTTCACTGCAGTGTGTGGACTTCTGTGGTATAAGTGTCCTCCAGTCTGTGAGTCACCCACCCAGCAGTTATGGGATTTGATTCTACTGTGCTTGTGCCCCTCCTACTGTCTCACTGTGGCTTCTCCTTTGTCTTTTGATTTTGGGTATCTTTTTCAGTGAGTTACAGTGTCTTCCTGTCGATGATTGTCCAGCAACTAGTCGTGATTCTGGTGTTCTCACAAGAGGGAGTGAGAGCACGTCCTTCTAGTCCGCCATCTTGGTTCAGAGCCATCCAAAAAAATCGGTGTTTCGATTAATATCAGATCACGGTGAAATTTCAGTCATGGAAGTATTTGAAGTGGGTGACTTGATCAATAAATTAATTTTGTTGTAATCTTTAAGACTACAGTGTGGTTCATTTTATAACAGATGGCAGTTTAACAGGCTCTGCATTCTTTGGCCAAAAAAAAACTTTCCAGTTGTTAAAAGACCATCAACCACCCTCAATTAATATAGACTTCCACATTTTTTTGACTCAAAATTATGCAGATATCAAAGAGCTTTTCTAGGAGATATTCAACATACCAATGAGAGTTGCCTGTATTTCTTTGCCTGTTGTAGTCATCCAGGTGTGCCCCTCTCCAGCTGTTGGTTTGTGATATGAAAAAAGCACAAAAAGCATTCTTTGGGAAAGTAAAGTTCTAAATTTATGCTGAAGATTTAAGTGCATAGCGATTTACTTTGGCTCTTGAAACAGTTCATCAACTAATGACAATGAGGGTGGGACTTTGATGTTATTTTGTCAGTGACTTAATGATATACACTCTGGAATTTTACCTTCTCAGTGGTTCTGGAACTCCAGGGCAGAATATAAATATGTGTGTGTTAGTACTGCAACACCATACTAGATTTTTTTAAAGCTCAAGTAAACTATGTATTCTAATCGAATATTTGTTCACTAGAGATATTGAATCAATTTTTAAATGCATTGACTTATCCAATGGTCATGGTTAGTACTAGTGAATCTCCTAACTCACATGGGTTCTTTATTGCTAAGTGACCACACGTCCTGGTTTACATGGGATAGTGTTGTCTCTGTAAAATTAAATTATTAATACTGCTTCCTTTTGCTCTCAGAAGTATTTTGGTTTGGAGTGATAAACTACATGATCACTCTACTTATATTGTCACAGAAGCCATAGTTTCACTGCCTTAGTTTCATTATGGAGGGGTAAAGCGTTGTCTTTTACTCCTTCCTAGAATAAATCCCTTCCCTGATTTTTTCACACCTTTTTTATTCTCTATATCTAAAGGCCATTTTACTTTGCTTCCATGGATTCCAATGGAAACTTTTAGCTAAAGAATGCATCTATAAGAGAACTTTAGAAATGATCCAAAAAAATTTTAAGACATAATTCAGTATACGTTTTACTCTACTCCAAGAGAGCAGGAATCTTGACTCTTTTATTCACCATTGAGCACTCAGCCTCTTGCACAATGCTTGGGTATAACAGACTCAGTAGTGCTTATTGAAGGAATAAGCAATTAAAAACTTACCCATTTTTTTAATTTGAGAAAATTGTAGTTTCTTTACACACACAATTTTATTCCCTAAAGATATGAAGACACTCCATGTGCATGCTTGGGATCATTGGTTAGCAAACTATTTCTCAAACATGTCTGAATAAAGATTACTTGACATTTGGCCAAAAAGTCAGGCTCCCAGACTTTGCCCCTGAAAGTTCAGTAAGTCTCAGATGGCTTCAGGCATCATATCTAGGATCTTTTCCAAATCCAAGTCTTTGATATCTTTGTTTCACTTTGTTTTCAAAAGACATTTGCTTGACTTCCTACTAGGCTGTCCATCTTTCTACAAAGTCACTATTAATAAGCTAATTATAGAGATGGTATTAGACTGAAAGGAAACTGGGTTCTACCACGCAGCTGATTTTATCACTTCCCCTCTTTGGACACAAATTCCCTCAATCTTAAAATGACAAGGCTGAGTTAACTCCAAGATTTCCCAGTCCTCTTGCAGCTCTATTATCAGGTAATTCTTATCTTTGAAACCTGATAGATATCTGGCCAGTTAAAAAGTGCTACATGAGACATTTTCAACAAAAAGTGTAAGTATTTTGTCTTTGTTGCTTCATTTGTAAGAAATTAACTATGGACTAATTACAAATTGAAGAGATATTTTAAAACTTTTAGGTTATTTAAGCACCATTCTTCATAAATAATTTTCTATACCAGGTTTATTTGGGATTCCTTGGGTACGTGTGTTGGGAGCTGATTGGTAACTTTTTATTTGAGGTTAAAATTGATTCCTTAAAAAAAATGATTTCTTAACTCTTGTCAATTGTCTTTCAGACCCCTCCAAAGATGTATCTACAGATAAGAAAAAAGTCCTTTGCTTTTGAGTATAATTTTCAGAAGTTAGAAAAGCCCCACCTGCCCAAGTGTCTTGTTACTAAACTGTAAGCAAAATCAGAAGTAATCTTCTGGGTAACTATGCCAAATAGATCTCACAAAAAACGAAGAGAAGGGGATCTTGGTGAATATATTCACAGAGATTTATCAGATTAACCGTCTGTATCAGTCTGGGGCTTGGAGACAAGTAAGCCAAGTTGTATTATTTTTTTCCAGAAGTATAAATCAAGTTAGATTAACATATTCTAGAAGCAGAGAAAAAGAATAGGTTGGAAAAGTTTTAAAGGTGAGGAGGAACCCAAGAAGGTCAAGACTTGATGAGCAGAGGGTCATGTGTGCCTAAAGCAGAGGGTCATTGTTGCCAGTAAGAGCGGAAAGATGTTCCTGTCTATTTGGAAAAGAAGCAACAGCAACATTCACATATTTCAGAATTCTATCTTGAGCTGTTCCTGAAATCAGAAGGAAGAGTTCTGTGAAATGATGTGATAGGAGAGAGAAGGAAGAATTGTATAATTGCAGTTTCATTCTACCAGGAAGCTGCCTGGTGGCATAGTATTGCGGGTGTCATCACAGAGGTGGGATTGGTTTTCTTATATCCTCATGTAATTTCTTAACACCCACTTCTTCCTCTAAGGTGGATCCCACATAAAGAATAATTATTATTTAGTCTAATCCACTCTAGCAGTGATGTCTCATAGTGGATATTAATCAACTCAATTATCTCTCAAGTTTGCAGGTATAAAGAGCAATGAACAGGCTGAAAAACATTTCTGGAGTTAAGCTTGTGCTTCAAGAATGGACAGAAAATATGGGAAATACGTAGTGATGGAACAGTCTGGAAACCAGCCGATGAGTATTGGTGGCACCACCGTGGTATGTTCTGATAGTTCAGTCTTGTTTTCAATAATAATACAACTCTGATTTTTATTTTATTACAACATGGTTCTTCCCAAAAAGCAATTTTTGTGTGTGTGTGTGGTACGCGGGCCTCTCACTGCTGTGGCCTCTCCCATTGCGGAGCACAGGCGCCGGACGCGCAGGCTCAGTGGCCATGGCTCACGGGCCCAGCTGCTCCGTGGCATGTGGGATCCTCCCAGACCGGGGCACGAACCTGCGTCCCCTGCATCGGCAGGCAGACTCTCAACCACTGCGCCACCAGGGAAGCCCAACAGTACCTATTATTAACATGATTTATTATTGTTGATGTTGACTTTGATCACCTAGATGAGGTAATACTTACCAAGGTTCTTAAAGTTGTTCTCCACTTGTCCCTTTCCAAACTATATTCTTTGGAAGTTGCTGTGCTTAGCCCACTCTTAAAGAGTGGGGAGTTATGTTCCGTGAGAGTGTAGTATCTATGTCAATCATTTGGGATTCTTCTGCATAGGAGATTTACCTCTTCTTCCTCATTCACTTATTTGTTCAATCATTTATATCAGTATTGACTCCCAGATGTTTGTTTTATACTTTGGGTTATAATCCAATACTACTTTAAGTTTTTTGCACCAATTGTTATAGATTTGGCTATTGAGAGCTCTTTCAGCTGGTTCCTGTGTCACTTTGACATACTGACATACCTCTATCATTGTTATTATTATTTTTTTTTTTTGGTGAAGCATGGAGGATTTCCTTAATCTCTGGTGCTACAAGATGCTCCAGGCTCATCTTGTTTATTTCCACACCCAGCCCTATAATCAGCCATTTCGCCAAGGATCCTTGGTTCCTTTCGCTAGAGAATGGTATCAGAAACCAATGTCTGGGTACTTGTTCCTGCTAGTGTGTTGTTGCTTCTAGGTCCTCTCAGCTGACAAAGCAAGGAAATATGTGTGTATATTAACCAGTGTATATACATGTATCTATAAATATTTCTATATGCAATCATCTGCATTTATATTAAGCTAAACATGGATTCATACTGATAGCTCCAACTTTTTAAATTTTTTTATATTTATCTGTATTCAGTGATCTCATTAATTCACTTATTCTAACATTCTGTCTATAGATTCTTTTGGATTTTTTTTGAATTTTTGAATATTAATTTATTTATTTTTCTATACAGCAGGTTCTTATTAGTTATCCATTTGATACATATTAGTGTATACATGTCAATTCCAATCTCCCAATTCATCACACCACCCCCACCACGCCGCCACTTTCCCCCCTTGGTGTCCATACGTTTGTTCTCTACATCTGTGTCTCAATTTCTGCCCTGAAAACCGGTTCATCTGTAACATTTTTCTAGGTTCCACATATATGATTTAATATACAATATTTGTTTTTCTCTTTCTGACTTACTTCACTCTGTATGACAGTCTCTAGATCCATCCATGTCGCTACAAATGACCCAATTTCGTTCCTTTTTATGGCTGAGTAATATTCCATTGTTTATATGTACCGCATCTTCTTTATCCATTCGTCTGTCGATGGGCATTTAGGTTGCTTCCATGACCTGGCTATTGTAAACAGTGCTGCAATGAACATTGGGATGCATGTGTCTTACTGAATTATGGTTTTCTCTGGGTATATGCCCAGTAGTGGGATTGGTGGGTCATATGGTAAATCTATTTTTAGTTTTTTAAGGGACTTCCATATTGTTCTCCATAGTGGCTGTATCAGTTTACATTCCCACCAACAGTGCAAGAGGGTTCCCTTTTCTCCACACCCTCTCCAGCATTCGTTGTTTGTAGATTTTCTGATGATGCCCATTCTAACTGGTGTGAGGTGATACCTCATTGTAGTTTTGATTTGCATTTCTCTAATAATTAGTGATGTTGAGCAGCTTTTCATGTGCTTCCTGGCCATCTGTATGTCTTCTTTGGAGAAATGTCTATTTACGTCTTCTGCCCATTTTGGATTGGGTTGTTTGTTTCTTTAATATTGACCTGCATGAGCTCTTTATATATTTTGGAGATTAATCCTTTCTCCATTGATTCGTTTGCAAATATTTTCTCCCATTTTGAGGGTTTTCTTTTTGTCTTGTTTATGGTTTCCTTTGCTGTGCAAAAGCTTTTAAGTTTCATTAGGTCCCATTTGTTTATTTTTGTTTTTATTTCCATAGTGCCCACTTTCTGGAGACTTTTTGTCATAAATGGGTGTTTAACTTTGTCAAAAGCTTTTTCTGCATCTGTTGGGGTGATCATATGGCTTTTCTTCTTCAATGTGTTAATATGGTGTTATCACATTGATTGATTTGTGTATATTGAAGAATCCTTGCATCCCTGGGATAAATCTCACTTGATCATTGTGTATGATCTTTTTAATGTGTTGTTGGATTCTGTTTGCTAGTATTTTGTTGAGGATTTTTGCATCTATATTCATCAGTGATATTGGTCTGTAATTTTCTTTTTTTGTAGTATCTTTGTCTGGTTTTGGTATCAGGGTGATGGTGGCCTCATAGAATGAGTTTGGGAGTGTTCCTTCCTCTGCAATTTTTTGGAAGAGTTTGAGAAGGATGGGTGTTAGCTCTTCTCTAAGTGTTTGATAGAATTCACCTGTGAAGCCATCTCTTCCTGGTCTTTTGTTTGTTGGAAGTTTTTAATCACAGTTTCAATTTCATTACTTGTGATTGATCTGTTCATATTTTCTATTTCTTCCTGGTTCAGTCTTGGTAGGTTTTACCTTTGTAAGAATTTGTCTATTTTTTCCAGGTTGTCCATTTTATTGGCATAGAGTTTCTTGTAGTAGTCTCTTAGGATGCTTTGTATTTCTGCGGTGTCTGTTGTAACATCTCCTTTTTCATTTCTAATTTTATTTATTTGAGTCCTCTCCCTCTTTTTCTTGATGAGTCTGGCTAATGGTTTATCAATTTTGTTTATCTTCTCAAAGAACCAGCTTTTAGTTTTATTGATCTTTGCTATTGTTTTCTTTGTTTCTATTTCATTTATTTCTGTTCTGATCTTTATGATTTCTTTCCTTCTGCTAACTTTGGGTTTTGTTTGTTCTTCTTTCTCTAGTTCCTTTAGGTGTAAGGTTAGATTGTTTATTTGAGATTTTTCTTGTTTCTTGAGATAGGCTTGTATTGCTCTAAACTTCCCTCTTAGAACTGCTTTTGCTGCATCCCATAGGTTTTGGATCATTGTGTTTTCATTGTCATTTGTTAGTAGGTACTTTTTGATTTTCTCTTTGATTTTTTCAATGATCTCTTGGTTATTTAGTATTGTATTGTTTAGCCTCCATTTGTTTGTTTTTTTTTTTTTTCCTGTAATTGATTTCTAATCTCATAGCGTTGTGGTCAGAAAAGATGCTTGATATGATTTCAATTTTCTTAAGTTTCCTGAGTCTTGATTTGTGACCCAAGATATGATCTATGCTGGAGAATATTCCGTGTGCACTTGAGAAGAAAGTGTAATCTGCTGTTTTTGGATGGAATGTCCTATGAATATCAATTAAATCTGGTGTATTGTGTCATTTGAAGCTTGTGTTTCCTTATTAATTTTCAGTTTGTATGATCTGTCCATTGGTGTAAGTGAGGTGTTAAAGTCCCCCACTATTATTGTGTTACTGTCAATTTCTTCTTTTATAGCTGTTGGCAGTTGCCTTATGTATTGAGGTGCTCCTATATTGGGTGCATATATATTTATAATTATATCTTCTTCTTGGATTGATCCCTTGATCATTATGTAGTGTCCTTCCTTGTCTCTTGTAACATTCTTTATTTTAAAGTCTAGTTTATCTGATATGAATATTGCTACTCCAGGTTTCTTTTGACTTCCAATTGCAGGGAATATCTTTTTCCATCCCCTCACTTTTGGTCTGTATGTGTCCCTAGGTCTGAATTGGGTCTCTTGTAGACAGCCTATATATGGGTCTTGTTTTTGTATCCATTCAGCAAGCCTGTGTCTTGTTTGGAGCATGTAATCCATTCACGTTTAAGGTAATTATTGATATGTATGCTCCTATGACCATTTTCTTAATTGTTTTGGGTTTGTTTTTGTAGGTCCTTTTCTTCTCTTGTGTTTCCCACTTAGAGAAGTTCCTTTAGCATTTGTTGTAGAGCTGGTTTGGTGGTGCTGAATTCTCTTAGCTTTTGCTTATCTGCAAAGCTTTTGATTTCTCCACTGAATCTGAATGAGTTCCTTGCTGGATAGAGTAATCTTGGTTGTGGGTTCTTCCTTTTCATCATTTTAATTACATCTTGCCACTCCCTTCTGGTTTGTAGAGTTCCTGGTGAAAAATCAGCTGTTAACCTTCTGGGAGTTCCCTTGTAATTTGTCATTTTTTCCTTGCTGCTTTCAATAATTTTTCTTTGTCTTTAATTTTTGCCAATTTGATTAGTATGTGTCTCGGTGTGTTTCTCCTTGGTTTTATCCTGTATGGGACTCTCTGCACTTCCTGGACTTGGGTGGCTGTTTCCTTTCCCATGTTAGGGAAGTTTTCGACTATAATCTCTTCAAATATTTTCTCGGGTCCTTTCTCTCTTCTCCTTCTGGGACCCCTATAGTGTGAACGTTGTTGCATTTAATGTTGTCCCAGAGGTCTCTTAGGCTGTCTTCATTTCTTTTCTTTTTTTTTTTCTTTATTATGTTCCACAGCAGTGAATTCCACCATTCTGTCTTCCAGGTCACTTATCCATTCTTCTGCCTCAGTTATTCTGCTATTGATTCCTTCTAGTGTATTTTTCATTTCAGTTATTGTATTGTTCAACTCTGTTTGTTTGTTGTTTAATTCTTCTAGATCTTTGTTAAACATTTCTTGCATCTTCCCGATCTTTGCCTCCATTCTTTTCCCGAGGTCCTGGATCATCTCCACTGTCATTATTCTGAATTCTTTTTCTGGAAGGTTGCCTATCTCTACATCATTTAGTTGTTTTTTGGGGGTTTTATCTTGTTCCTTCATCTGGTACATAACCCTCTGCCTTTTCATCTTGTCTATTTTTCTGTGAATGTGTTTTTTGTTCCACAGGCTGCAGGATTGTAGTTCTTCTTGCTTCTGTTGTCTGCCCTTTGGGGGATGAGTTTATCTAAGAGGCTTGTGCAAGTTTTGTGATGGGAGGGACTGGTGGTGGGTAGAGCTGACTGTTGCTCTGGTGGGCAGAGTTCGGTAAAACTTTAATCCACTTGACTGCTGTTGGCTGGGGCTGTGTCCCCTCCCTGTTGGTGGTTTGGCCTGAGACAACCCAACATGGGAACCTACCTGGGCTCTTTGGTGGAGCTAATGGCGGAGTCTGGGAGGGCTCACGGCAAGGAATACTTCCCAGAACTTCTGCTGCCCGTGTTCTTGTCCTCACGGTGAGACAGAGCCACCACTGCCTCTGCAGAACATCCTCCAACACTAGCAGGTAGGTCTGGTTCAGTCTCCCCTGGGGTCACTGTTCCTTCCCCTGGGTCCCGATGCACACACTACTTTGTGTGTGCCCTCCAGGAGTGGAGTCTCTGTTTCCCCCTGTCCTGTCAAAGTCCTGCAATCAAATTCCGCTAGCCTTCAAAGTCTGATTCTCTAGGAATTCCTACTCCCGTTACCAGAACCCCATGTTTGGAAGCCTGACGTGGGGCTCAAAACTTCAATCCAGTGGGTGGACTTCTGTGGTATAAGTGTCCTCCAGTCTGTGAGTCACCCACCCAGCAGTTATGGGATTTGATTTTATTATGATTGCACCCCTCCTACCATCTCACTGTTGCTTCTCCTTTGTCTTTGGATGTGGGGTATCTTTTTTGGTGAGTTCCAGTGTCTTCCTGTCGATGATTGTTCAGCAGTTAGTTGTGATTCTGGTGTTCTCTCAAGAGGGAGTGAGAGCACGTCCTTCTTCTCTGCCATCTTGGACCCTCTTTTGGATTTTCTATAAACCCAATCATGTCTTTGTTTTTTCATATTTTATAACTTTATTTTTGTTTTTCTAACAATGCACTGGCTACAACCTCCAATGTAATGTTGAATGGAAGTGGTGAAAGTGAATATTTTGTGTTGTTCCCAAATTCAGGGGGAATCATGAAATATTTCACCATTAATTATGATGTTAGCTTAGGTTTTATGGAGCTATCCTTTATCAGATTATGGAAAATCTCTTCTATTACTAGTTTGCTCAGAAATTTTATCACAGATGGTTGTTGAATTTTGCCAGAAGTCTTTCTGCATTTTTTTGATATATTCACATGTGTTTTTCTCCTTTATTTCTGTTAATGTGGTGAATTATATTAGCTGTTTTGAATGTTAAACTAACTTTCATTCTAAGTTAGTTTAGGTAGCTGGGTAGACCTCGCTTGGTTATGAGTTTTTACCATTTTGATATATTTTTGGATTTAATTTACTATTATTTTGTTTATAATGTTTGTATGTATATTCTTCAGAGATTGACCTTCAGAGATTTCAAGGTCAGCTCTTTAACATCCTATGCCAGGCAGCCTCAAAGTATGGCAAATGTCCTTAGGGGGAAACCAGTCTTGTGTTTAAGTCCCTTTCTGATAGCAGGATTTTATCTCCTAATCACTATGATACTGCTGAAGACTTTACTCTGCCTTTCCATCCTGACTTCCAGCCTCCTGAGCTATTCCAGAACATTACAAAGGCCTTGTGTTTGGGGACCCCCTATTTTCCAGTCTGTTATGCCAGACTCACATGAACAGCAAAAGTTTTGCTGACTCTTTTGTTAGTCAGAACCTCAACTCATACTCAGAATCAACAAATGCTCCCAGAAAATAAAATGGCCTATGATTATTAGATCACTTTGGAAAAGCTCTTTCTTCTTTTAAATTTTAAGTAATCTGATTTTCACTTCTTTGAAAGCCCTTCAATTTTATTGATTGATTGATTGCAGTGGGAGAAGTGTCCTATTGCAATTTACTATACCTAGACTCTCACTTCACCTCTTTAGATTTGATTTTCTCATTATGAATAAGACCACAAAGTGTTGTTCTTTATAAGCCTTGAAGTCTCTAGAATTTTCATTTTGGGACTTTTAAATTCTATTTTATTAAAAAAATTTTTTTCTGGAAAGAAATTTATTATTCCATACTAGCTGAAGCACACAAATTTATGGCCATGTAGAATTACACAGAAGTATGTAATTTTTTTATTGAATAAAAGATTCTTTAAATTCTATAGTTCTTTACAATTTTCAGAAGTTTCATACATATGATTTTATATATTCTCATAATAACCCTTTCCCCACCCATCCTCCTCCCCCTTTCCTCTCCCCACTGGTAACCAATAGTTTGTTCTCTGTATTTGTGAGTCTGCTTCTTTTCTGTTTTATTCACTAGTTTGTTGTATTTTTTATTTTACAGTATTTGTCTTTCTCTGTCTGACTTATTTCACTTAGCATAATGCACTCCAACTCCATCCATGTTGCTGCAAATGGCAAGAATTCATTCTTTTTTATGGCTGAGTAGGATTCCACTGTAGATATATATCACATCTTCTTTACCCACTCATCTGTTGATGGACACTTAGGTTGCTTCCATACTTTGGCAATTGTAAATGATGCTGCAGTGAACATTGGGGTGCATGTATCTCTTTGAATTAGTGTTTTTGTTTTTTTCAGTTATATTCCCAGGAGTGGAATTGCTGGGTCATATGATAATTCTATTTTTAGTTTTTTGAGAATCCTCCATACTATTTTCCACAGTGGCTGCACCAATTTATGTTCCCACCAACAGAGTAGGAGTGTTCCCTTTTCTCCACATCCTATTATGGGACTTTTTAAAATATCTCTCTACATCAGCTTGCCACATAATGATATTTAACAAATCCTCTAAATATGATGAAGGTAAAAGATAATGCCTGAACTTTAATGTGAATAATTATATAAAATAATTAAATGTAATTTATGATGACCTAATTAGATTTTCTTATTTTGAGAAGAAATATAATAAATGTATTTATTTATTCCTCAGGTTTCAAATGATCTTATTTGATCAAATAAGCCATAATATGACATAATCTAATTTATATTTGTCCGAATTGTATTACTTTAGACACAAAATACAATAGCATCTTATTTTTCTCCCATTCTTTTCTGTACACAGCCATTCCCGAACCTTGGAAACGATGAAGCTCAGAGTTCAGCCTGTAAGTTTGCAACATCAATTGATGTAACTGGTGATGCTGGTCCCAATTTAAATGACATCTGCATCAATAGAGGGACCCTTGGACTTCCAAATTTTCCAAACAGAGAATCCCAACATTTTCAGGTAATGTCTGGGGTGACACTGTTTCTCTGGGTTATGATGTAATCCACATGGAAATGTTTTTGATCTAATATTAGAGAAAAAAACATTCAATCAATTAACATTGTTCTTTTGAAAATCTACAGCATCCTTTGAACATGTCAAATCACTGAGAGGGAATGCAGAAGAGGTAGCTTTATGGGACTCTTAACTTAAGGAGCTAATGATCTTGATGGAAAGAAAAAACACCTATAAAGTTTAGGGAAAATATATAAGCATCAAAAAAAAAAAAAGCAAAGTTTTGGGTTCCTTTTTTTGGAGTACCAAGTAGCTGATGACAGCAAATGCATTGACAGTGAATGACGTTGTAACCCTTGCTCAGTGGAAGGTGAAGTCATGTGTTAAAGCCCTGGGGCCCTAGTCTGTGGGTGATCTGGCTCACTCTCCTTCACTTCCTGCTTCTGAGCATAACTGTGGGCCTTCTGTTAGCCTCCTGTTTCTGACCTCGTGTGTTTTCAACCTTGACTTAGACAATATTTAGCCTTGCCTTGGTTTGGTGCCCAGAAGCAGATTTCCGGTGTTCTTTACGCTGTTTCTCATCATTCTGTTTTCTTCACCTTGAGACCTGATCTCCGAGTCTTTCCTCCATTCCTCCCCCTACTCCAGGTGAAAACTTGATTTTGACTGATTGCTACTGATGCCTGGCAGTTTGGTTCGATTTTTCTGGCCCTGGACTACACCCCTCCTCTGATTAATCCTGCTATAGAGACAGTTTGGAAAGACTTTGATAAGAGAAGAGAGGATAAACTCTTAATGACAAGAAACACTGTGGAAGAAGGCTTTTGATAGAATTATTTAGAGAATATATCTCTGATGACCTCAAACAAACCAGACCAGTCAGAGAGCTGAAAGTTATTTTAGATGCCTTTACTTAGCCACAGATGGAAAACATCGCGGTCTAGGAAGTTTAGATTGTTTGTAAGAATTCACACATCTAGATAGTAGCAGTAATAGCACTTGAGCACAGGTCTCAGGTTAGGTTAAGATGAGTTTTTATTAATCTTGCTCCTCTTTTTAAAAATTCAAACAAAAAATGAGGGTAATTTTCCTCTGAGGTGTGAGTATCGTCCTTCCTCTCCTCCCCCTTTGATTTCCTTTCTAAGGCCTAGATGACATGGGGCAGGAGGTGCCATTAGTCATTGGGCTCTCTTAGTTGGTGCCACAAATTCCCTTAGCCTTGGTACCCAATGCCCTTGAACTGCTTCTGATTGCCTAGTGGGTGTCACTCTCAACACCCAAATTGTGGTTTATTGTCTGAGACAGTGTCCACTGTTTTGGAAAATTGAAGAGTTACCGTACATGCTCCAATGACATATGCGCTCTTTGTTTCCTTTAGTGATTGTTTTCAGTCATAAGAAAATGGATAAGAATGAGCTAATTAGTGAAATCAGATGTTTTTTGAGTACTTAGAAAGTGCTAGGACAACATTATTCATACTGTTTTCTTATTTACTGTTTAGCCTTATTAAATAGGTGATATTATCCATGCAAGGGAATTGAGGCTTTGCAAGACATGGCAAATTTCCACATACCACCATCTACCTAGTAAAAGGTGGACTTAAAATTTAAACCTAAATCTGTTAGATTCCAATGGCTATGCCCTTAATTACTATAAAGCCCCGCCTTCTGCAAAAATATAATTTGAAGGATGTTTCTTATTGTAATTTTCTCAATAACATTTGGAGGTAGATATTATTATCCCCACTTTTGATACAAGGCAAGTTGAGAATTAGGCAAGAAACTTGCTCAGAATATTAATGGGATGGAATTCAAATTCAAGACTCTCTTGTCTCAAGGCTTACATGTTTTATACTATGCAATGTTTCCTCTACAATAACAGATTAGAGAGATATTACAAAGTAATATTACTGACACTAATTCCTATTCTAATCTTGTAGATTTTTATGGATGAAAAAGTAAGATCAAAGAGGTTAACATCTTACACAGTAAAAATAGCTGGTGGCACACAAGATGGATTTCAACCAATGTCTTCAACTCTGATTTGCATGCTGCCATTGCTAACCTGTATGAACACCTAGCTAGAATATTTGATAGGCCATTAATTACTGCATTTAAAATGGAAGGCTGTAAAGCAGACACAGATCTGATAGTTGATAGGCCAATGAAGGGAGATTTTATCAGGTGATATTTTGGGTCCCTCAAATCATGGTATGCAGCAGTCAGACGCACACGTGTAGATACTTCATTTGATGGTGGGAGGAATAAACAGTTTCTAAGATGACACTTAATATCTCTTTTAGCTTTAAATACACATGAAAAGAAAGCAGACAGATCAGTGGCTCTTCCTTTATTCCTATTACAAAGACCAAGCCTTTCCCAAATGAAACATTAAACTTGAGCCAGTATTTATTACTACAGGCTATTAAGGTATTTTTTATGTTTATACATTCTTCCACTGAAGTAATCTATATATAAAAAGATTATAAATGACATATTTTTCTTGCAACATTTGGTTTCAACTTCAGTAATTATATTTAAATCCTTTTCAGGTGACACGAAGTTTGTTTAGTGGCTGGTCTCTGTGGAAAATATTCCTGGCTTGTCTCTTAGCTTCTGTGATAACAGTGGCAATTGGAGTACTCATAGTGTCTCTGGTGTATAATGGGAAAAATAATAATGCCCCCACTTTTATACAACTTACTCAAAACCAGGGGACAATCTTATTGACTGAAACAAGCTCATCTGATAGTTCCAAAACTACAGTTGCCACTAACACTACAGATTCTACCACAACATCCAGTACCATGACTACCATCACTGAGCACACTTCAACGGAACTTACAAGTATACCAACCACTGATTCCACAGAAACCACAATTGCAACAGACGCCACTTCAACTGGAAAAACGATCACAGATATAACTGAGGGTACGACCAAAACAGCCACCACTGCTTCCACCACTTCTACTGAGACTATGACTACCACGGTGGCCACCACCACACCTCAACCAACTACCACGACAACGGCCGGCACTACCACTGAGGCTGAAACCACAACAGACACAACTGATTCTCCCCTTTCTACTTAGACTACAACTACCACGGTGGCCACCACCACACCTCAGCCAACTACCACGACAACGGCCGGCACTACCACTGAGGCTGAAACCACAACAGACACAACTGATTCTTCCACTTCTACTTCAACTACAACTACCACAGTGGCCACCACCACACCTCAAGCAACTACCACAACAACGGCCGGCACTACCGCTGAGGGTACAACCACAACAGACACAACTGCTTCCAGCACTTCTACTGAGACTACAACTACCACAGCTGCCACCACTTCAGCTGAACCAGCTAGCACAACTACTGTTAGTACCATGGGTGATTCCAGTGTCAGTAACTGCCAGCATAAAGCTACAGTGACCAAAATAAGCACTTCTAAAGCAAGACTACTTAATGACAATTCAGCTGACACTAAAACGATAGTGAATTCATCCGCACAACAACATTTAGGTGTAACAGCACCACGTATTAGACCTGACCATTTAATGTGGATAGTCTCTACTTTGTGAGGCTTTTCATGATACAATTTTCATGCAAAGTAAATCCAATCCATTTATTTATGCTGGAAAGCTGTTACGATTAAATAGAAAGTTACCAAATGTGATTACAGTCTTTTATTATTATAAAGTTGTAGTCTCTAATACACTAATTCCATATGTAATAAGGAAAATACATTCTATATGGTAAGGGTGTTTTAAATAGATTTACATATTACCACATCTTCTTTTTAGATTGTGCCCACATTATTTTCATTTCATTTTCTCTTTAAATCATTTTGATATATAAGTAAAATTTTAAATGTGTTATCACTATTTTCAATTAATAATTTTGTTTTCTACTACTTTTTGCAGTAATCTTATAAAGGCATTCAATTAAATACTTTCGATAAATATTTACTTATGCCTGCTATCTGCTGAAATACCAGAGAAAATTCAGAAAAAGAAAAGAGCAATGCTGAGAGTAATAAACTTACAAATTTGGATTCTGTTACTTAGAATTCTTGGTAAGTCACAGGTTTAAATCAATGTTGATGGTGCATGCACTCTACTGCAGTCCTACTGAATCAGAATCCTCAAGGGTGATCCAGAAATCTATATTTTTCAAAAAGTGTGCAAACAGGACTGATAACTGCTACTTGAAGCAGTGAATTCAGAAGGCATTGTAACCTGTATCTTTGATGTTAGTGAGATTGATATAAATCAGTAAATATTCTTTAAAGCACTAACAAAAGTCAATTCCATTTGTTGGTGTTAATTTTACCTATAAACAAAGGATGCTGAATAGCATATAGACACGTGAGCACATGGTAGGGACTGGGTATGGAAATGCTTTCCTTACCCAAAAGGAAAAATGTGTTTTCCAGTAATTTAAAACAAATATTTTAGTGGTCACTATGCTAATAAGAAATATTTTTTAACTATCCTTCCAAGTCAGCCTTACAGCGTTACTTTCCCCCTGTATTGCCAGCCTACTTACTGTAACTATATGAAATTAATGTAATAAAACTTTATTAGAACACTTTAATTCTGTTTCCTTCATTATTTTTGTTTTTGTTTTTGCTTTGCGTTACACAGGCCTCTCACTGTTGTGGCTTCTCCCGTTGCGGAGCACAGGCTCTGGACGCGCAGGCTCAGCAGCCATGGCTCACGGGCCCAGCCGCTCCGCGGCATGTGGGATCTTCCTGGACAGGGGCATGAACCCGTGTCCCCTGCATCGGCAGGCGGACTCTCAACCACTGCGCCACCAGGGAAGCCCCATTATTTTTTTAATTAGTGATACTCTATATTATTTATTAAATGTATCACTGACTGAACTTTTCTTTTGTTAAGGAAGACGTAACTTTTACCATTTTCCAGCTCTACATCTCTTCATTTCATCAGGATGAGACATGTTCTGCAGTAGGTCCATTGTGTAAATAAATACAAGTTTGCTCTGTAAAGGATGGAAGATTTTTCCCAGTTTAACACATTGTGGGTGCTCAATGGATTTTTGTTTAATAAATGTTCATCACAACAACAGTTTATTAGGTAAGCTTCCTGAAGGCAGGAACCTGGCCCCTATGTTTAACCAGTGTGTGTACCTGGCAACTAACAGGTAATAAATATTTTGCTCAATAAATTAAAATAGTAAAAAGTATAAGAATTTATTATTAAATGAAGAAGATTTTAGAATTGGAATTATACTGTTAAATCATCTTTTTTTTTTTTTTTTT
Source organism: Neophocaena asiaeorientalis asiaeorientalis (assembly GCF_003031525.2). Taxonomy (NCBI): domain Eukaryota; kingdom Metazoa; phylum Chordata; class Mammalia; order Artiodactyla; family Phocoenidae; genus Neophocaena; species Neophocaena asiaeorientalis. The sequence continues at coordinate 6,432,861 of NW_020174429.1, forward strand.
TTTTTTGCGGTACGTGGGCCTCTCTCTGTTGTGGCCTCTCCCATTGCGGAGCACAGGCTCCAGACACGCTGGCTCATCGGCCATGGCTCACGGGCCCAGCCACTGCACGGCACGTGGGATCTTCCCGGACCGGGGCACGAACCCACGTCCCCTGCATTGGCCTCAACCACTGCGCCACCAGGGGAGTCCCTAAATCATCTTTTAATATACTTTTAATGTTAAGCTATTCTAATTAGTATCATTTTTCTAAAATGTTTTTTAGTTGAAATACACATATGTGCAGAAAATGCACATATCATAAGGTACAGCTCAATGAGTTTTCACCGAGTGAACATACCCATACCCCAATCAAGAAACAGAACCTTACCAGCTCTTCAGAAGCCTGCCATGTGCCCACACCCAAACACCACCTCCTTTTTCCTTCCCCCAAAGTAAACACTGTTCTGATTTCTAACACCACAGACCACTCTGTCTGATTGCAAACATAGCAGGAATGGAATTGGTATAGTATGTACTCTTTTGTGTCTGACTTCTTTGGCTCAGCTTTTTACTTGTGAGATTCATACATGTTTTATAATGATTTGTCTCTGAGGATGAGTGATAGAGTATATATGGGTGTTCCATGTAAAATTCTTTATATCTCTTTGTATATTTGAAATATTTCCTAATTTTCCAAAAGCAGTGTGGCTAGGACACAGCAAGTGTTGTCTGCATGAATGCACAATGAAGTCAGCTGGGGCTAACTTACTTTAGATCTTATACGTTTTGCTAAGTTTTAGTGATTTTCCTTTCCCCAGAGGAATGCCATTGAGGAGTTTTGAGCCGGAAAGTGACATATCTTATTTAATTTTAGGTGGAACAACATGAATGCCTTGCAGAAAAGGGATTGGAGGACTGAAAAAGTAGAAATAGAAAAATTAGATTTTTGCAGTGGGTTCGGTAAAAGGAGATACAGAAATACATCCTTTCTGAACATGTCTCTAGTCCTCCCAGCTAAGTCCACCAAACCTTCCAACCTGTAGCCCCTGTTTTACCTCTGTTTCTGTCCAAGTTCCAGAACTGACCATATCAGAGAAAAAAATTATTTAAGTGCTGGGCAGGCATGCTTCATATGCTCATCTTCTGACACTTTCAACCCAGATTAGGTGAACAAGTATCAAATCTCAAGCTCTGAACACTCTGACAACAGTGTCCTGCAGTAAACACTTGTTGCAGACCTGAGCAGGGGTTTGATGCTTGCTTATAAGCCCTTATCTGTGAGCTAGTTTGTAGCCTCTGATAAGGTGAAGGTCCCTTTTGAGTTGCTGATTAGCATCTAGTTGATTCCCTTTTGTATCCCAGTAGTGCTTGCAGTTTTACAATACCCAGTTCTTTTTTTTTTTGCAGTACGTGGGCCTCACTGTTGTGGCCTCTCCCGCTGCAGAGCACATGCCCCAGACGCGCAGGCTCAGCGGCCATGGCTCACGGGCCCAGCCGCTCCGCGGCATGTGGGACCTTCCCAGACTGGGGCACGAACCCGTGTCCCCTGCATTGGCAGGCGGACTCTCAACCACTGCGCCACCAGGGAAGCCCCAGGACCTAGTTCTTTTAAGGCCTCATTCCTGAAGACTGGAATCTTTCCCAGGAACTTTAGCTCCAGGTGCTAGGGCCCTATTGACTCATGACAGATCTTGACAGACTGCAAAACTGCAGAGCTCTTAACAGATTTCTAATTTCTGTACTCGGGACACCTGTTGGAAAGTTAAACTTCTCCAATGTGGACACCTGAGTGCTAATCATCTATCTGCCTAAATCCCAGTCAGGGACAGTAGAGTTTGTGTGATTAAAAGGCTGGCAACCTTGGCTGAATTTGCTAAGCCCTTTCCATGTTTTAGAAATAGATTCTTGCATTTCCTGTCCCCACGGATAGTCTATTTCCAGCCCTCAACACCATCCCTGTCTTGTTAACATCCAGGCCTCCCTGATGCATCTTGAGGTAAGTTACCAGCATGTTTATTATTCTTTTCAATAGTTTGCTTGATCTCTTTGATTCACTTCGAAATATTTTTTACTCCACTCCCTCTACCTCCTTGCTATTAATCTTTTCTTCTAATAGCTTTATGGAGATATAATTCAGATTATAAGATTTACCCATTTAAATGTATAGTTTCTCTCTCCCCATTATTCTTAACGAAAATGTACAAGAATTATAGAATGACCTTAATTAAATGATTGTTGGGGCTTCCCTGGTGGCGCAGTGGTTGAGAGTCTGCCTGCCGATGCAGGGGACACGGGTTCATGCCCCGGTCCGGGAGGATCCCACGTGCCGCAGAGTGGCTGGGCCCATGAGCCATGGCCGCTGAGCCTGCGCATCCGGAGCCTGTGCTCCGCAACGGGAGAGGCCACAGCAGTGAGAGGCCCGCGTACAAAAAACAAAAAACAAAAACAAAAGAAATGATTGTTGGATGAGTGTCTGGGGAAACCTCAGGTTCACATACTAAACTTAGCTTGGGACTCATTAAGTGTTTCTTTAAGATTTGATGGCTCATCAAGGACGTGGAGATAATAACACTTAATTCTTGAGAGGTTATGAAGATTAAGTTATGGTCAGAGGAGTGCACCCACTTATAAAGCTACATCTCTCCATAGTATATGTCAGTAATTGTCCAGGAAAGGACTTAACATCTGGGTGTTAAGGCCCATTTAGGGGGCTGCAATGACATTTTGCAACAACAGATGGTGCTGTGGTGCTATTTTCTTCCTCCCTCCCTCCTTCCCTCCTTCCTTCCTTCCCTCCCTCCTCCCTCCTTCCTTCCTTCCTTTTCTTCTCTCTCTCTCTCTCCCTCCAGTCCCTCCCTTGCTCCTCCCCTCCTTCCCTCCCTTCCTTCCTTCCTTCCTTCCACCCATTAAAAATACTAATAGGACCTAGGTAAAACTCAAGTGAGTCATTTTTGTCTTTTAAGGAGCAGATTTTAAAAAAAATCTTGAATAATGAGGGACACAGTTGTAGTGCCAAAAGAATTGACCTACTATTTAAGAGAAGAATTTTATTAATTTTGTATATCTTTCTAGAAAACAGAACCTGGGTAAACAGGTTGAAGTTACTGAGATGAAGTCTTCAACTCAACATAGGGAGGAAAGGTCTAGCAGGAGAGTCAACCCAGAAAGGAATACTGAACCCTAGAAAACAGACAAGCTCCCGGTCACGGCACATAGCACAGAGAGGCTGGCATAAGGGTTCACTTCATTCACTGGCGTTTGACCTGAATGTTTAGAATCCTTTTAACTCAAACATAATTACATCCATTTATAAAAGCAGAGCATTTCCCGCAATAAAACACAACTACTATTTAAACAAAGTTTAAAATTTATAATCAAAGGTAAAATGGTACATGCATTGTGAACTGTAGCATAAACTCCAACAGGACAAGTGCTCGCCTATTTTATCTATTGCTATATAAATCCCCATTGCCCAGAAAAGTACCTGATATGTTTTCATCAATTCACTTGACGAGTGAATGAAAAAAACCTCAATATTCTATCAATAAAAACACATTTGACATTTTAAAGTAGACTTAGAATGGAATCTAGTGTAATGTGAAATTAGAAAAAAATCACTGATACGGATCGAACAGTTGCTTGCTCCCAATTTGAGTGGTACTAATTATTATTGATCCAAGATGTTACCTAAATAATACTTCATTATTTTAAATTTGCTGAAATAACATTTGGTCATAGAATTCTGTCCTAGATTTTGGGAATTGAATTCATAAAAAAAAAATTATGATAATCACGTAAGAAAATGTATGAAATTTTCCTTTTTTCAACTTCTATATTTTCAGATTTTGTGCAAAGCACTAATTGAATACATTCCAGTTCTGAAAGGGCTTTTGAAAAGTTCTTTGCACATTTGTGTATGTTATAATGATTTTTTCATGCATTTAAATTGGTTGAATAATACTAATTAACACTAACCACTATATTTTTAAACCTCTTGTTTGGCTTGTTAGTTACTATGTCAAACAATAAAAATGATGAACTAAAATAATCACTTTGGCTAAAAATTACTCCAAATCAGGGAACAGGAGTTGTCCTACTGGTCTCAGCCAATTAGTGGACCAAACTTGATTTAACTGTCAGACTATGGTGTAATTTAAACCCAGGAGTTTTTTGTGTGTGTGGATAAAAATATAAAACAATTTGACAGAGCATTAATAGGTGAATTTGAAAGAGACCACCAAATTCTTTTGGCTAAAGAATGGCCAAATACAAAGCACCTTTACTATTTCACTAACAAAGTTTTCCAATTCTTTTGGCTAAAAATTCACCAGAGATCGAAGAGTCCTTATAGGGAATCCTGACTTAACTGTGAAATATACCCAGGTATAGAAAGTCTGACTATGAAGATAGTTGGAAACACTATAAGGGTCACCAATTTCATAACCTAGGATGCAAAAAGCACCCCCAGGGTTGGGCAAAGTGGCAATCCCGGATTTACCCATATCCATGTTAATCCAGGTGTGTTCTACTCTGTCCTGTTGAGTAATGTAGTAATACCTGTATTAAACTGTTCTTTGACAAAATAGAGATCATATGAATTTCTCAGTAACATACTTTCTTCAGTACTTTGCAATTTGGTTTTGCAACTCCTTAATTAATCAGGCATTTTGAAAGTGTGATTACTTGTGCAGTTACTGCACAAATATCAAATTATTTTTTCCTCTGTAGGCTACCAAAAAAAGGTGTAGATGCAAATGAATGCCTGTGAAATCTTATCTACTCTGTGGTTATGGTGCTCCAGGGTCAAATTAAGATAGTGTCTTCCTACCATCATAAGATAGTATATTACTAAGAATGCAATCCAGCTGTTATAGAATTTTAGGGGCTGCAGCAGCTCTTCATTATTAAAAATTTAGAGGTTAGCCTTCTTCCAGTTGTCTGTTCCACTGTTTATAGGATATTGCTCTAATCTCTGTGTTACAGGATGGCTCACCCACTGATCTGCTTTTGAATGAAAAGGAAGGGCATATTCCTTGCTCTTAAGTATACAACCAGAAGTTGCACGTATACCTTCTTTTCTCATGCCATGGGCCAGGATTTAGTCATACGGCCACACCTTGCTACATGGGCAGTTGGGCAGGATAGCCTTTATTGTTGGCAGGCATGTACCCAGCTAAATATTCTGGGGTTTGCTTACTATGAAAGTGAAAGAGAGGCTAATTATTAGGGAAAGCTAGCAGTGTGTCAAACATGTAGCCAGCCTGGAAAAAAAGCCCAGTTTGTAGTCATTTCAAGTGCGATTGATGCTGATGTTATTATCAGTGTTCAATAATATTGAAACATTTCATTCACATGGATTCTTAGAGCCTACAGGCCCAAGTCATTTCTTGGCGAGCATTGTGTTATACTGCTTTTCGAAACAAATGACTCTCTCACTCTCTCCCCTCTTCCATAAATTTTTCATTGCCTATTTATTTTAGAAGCCGAGGCAATGACATTCTGTTTTAGTTGATTCCAATTAGAACTCTTAAGCTAAAAATGGTGAATACATTTATAAGAAGACTTTTGAAAGGGTTAAACTACACACACACACAAAATATTTCTTCCTAAATATTTCAGGGAATTCCATCACTTTTCTTTACAACATTTTCTAAGTTAGTGCTTCTCAGACTTTGGCGTGCATTAGAGTCATCTAAGCAGAGTACAAAACTCCCTTTAGATTTAGTGAGGCCCAGGAGTAAGCATTCCAAAGAAGTCTCCCCAATCCTTTCCAACTCTGGAACTTGAATATTTGCTTTTTTTTTTTTTTTTCAGAAAAGGAAAGCTAATGAACTCTCTAATGGATTGTCTGCCTTTCTTCATCCTGATCTGGGACATATGGGTGGCTACTAGTCTGAAAGACAGCAGGAGGTTCTGACCACGATGATTAAACTGGTTTTGTCAGTTCTCCTCTTGGGGCCTCAACGTTTTCAATTGCAAATTGGCAGGGTTGGAATAGATGGTTTACATGTTATTGGTAGATTGAGATGTATTAAATCAGATGAATCTCTAGCTAGTCAATTAGTGCTCATGATATATTTATCATTAAAGAACATTATTTTTGAATTAGCTTTTGATTACTTACTGTATGAGTCATTTTTTTTAAACTTACATTATTCAAGTACCATTCTTCACCAAGAACTTTCTGTGCCACTTTTGTGAAGATCTCTCAGGATATATGTGTTGGATACTAATTGTTAACTTCTAGATTGATAGTTATTTCTAAACTCCAGCCTATTGCAATTTAGATTTTGCTGAGTCACAGTGATATTTCTACCTGTGTAAAGCAGAGGCTGCCTCAGCAGTTAAATATGAAGACGTTGGAAGAAACTTGTTGAATCAATTCCCTTTAACTAAATTTCCTAGTGCCCTTCTGAAAGATGGAAGACCTTGGTGAATACATTTTTAGATCAGATTTACCAGCTCTCAGAGTTGGAGCTCTGAGGAAGTGAGCTCAGGATAGACACATTTTTCTGGAAGCTGAGGGAGGAGTACTGGAAAGTTTTAGAGCATGGGAGGAAAGCCTGAAAGTGTTAAAGCCTAGTGAGGAGAGAGCTATGCACCTAAAAGAGGAGGTGCCAACAAGGGGAGAGAAGATGGCCATGCTTAGTTGGAAAGAAAGCAATGGCAAATATCACCTGCTCCAGAATTTTATCATGGAGACAGCCCCAAAGTCAGGAGGAAGGGTAAATGAGAGAGACGTTGCTAAAAGTTAAGACAATGTAACATGACTTATGATTTGAGAATTTTTTTTTTCTCTTTGGAGAGCCAGGAGGGAATAGCTCCCATAGGCAAGATTGGTTTTCTTGTTTGTTGTATTAATTACTACCTTACTTTTTCCTCTAAGGTGGATCCTATATTGGGGAATGATAGCTTATTACTTAATTTAGTTCATACCTGCACTGATGCATCATAGTTCATAACATGGTAGCATCAATCAGCTCAATTATTTCTGAAAATTCCAGGTGTAAAGGCCACTGTTCAAAATAAAAGTTGTTCCTGGAGTTAAGCGTGTGGTAGAAAATGGAGAAAAAGCATGGAAAATGTATTGTGAATGTTGAACCCCCTGGAAAACAGCCAGTAAGTATTTATTTTTCCATTTTGATAGCTTGCTTATGTGAGTCTTATACTCAGTCTTTACAAAAAATTCTAGTAGTTTTTGTAATCTTCAAGAAAAGGAATGAATACTTCTAGTTATTGAGGAAAAGTCAATTTATTAACTTTTCAACCACTCATTGTCAATCACAAATCTTATATTTTTATTCATACATTATGTCACCCCATGCATAGTTTAAAAACTATTTCAAATACTTACTAATCTCCAACAGGTGCAATTTTCTGTCAATACGAATTAATCAAATTTTGAAATGTCCTATAGTCATAATTCAAAATAATTATGTAATTTTGGCTTTAACTTCTTCAATTTGATTTGTTTTTAAGTTTGATATCCAGATTTTATTATATAATTAATAGATTTTTCTTTTGGCACAAATTTTAGACCTGTCAGAACTCAAATATTTCCAAAATCCTTGAAAATCAGGAGCTAATCCTGGATATGGTCCCTAGATCTAAGAGGGATCCTCTCTAAAAATTCTGTTTTATTTATGTGCAATTTGTTAAGATGATTGTTTATGTTTTAATAGCAATGTTAACCATGTGCTAGATGATATTTACAATAGCATTTTTTTTTTTTTTGGTAAATAGGCAAATCTAATCAAATTGCCCTTGGCATTAAAAAAATGTAAAACTGGGTGGAATAATAAAAGTACAGTTTGAAATAAACAGTCCAAAGGGAAAAAAAAGGCATGGAGTAACATATTTCTGCACTGAAGAGACAGGTCAAAGAAGACAGTCATGTTGCTTAATAAATATCTGCTGAATGAATGATTTTTTAAAAATCTTTCATTGGAGTAGAGTTGATTTACAATGTTGTGTTACTTTCTGCTGTACAGCAAAGTGAATCAGTTATACATACACATATACCCACTCTTTTTTAGATTCTTTTCCCATATAGGTCATTACAGAGTATTGAGTAGAGTTCCCTGTGCTATACAGTAGGTCCTTATTAGTTATCTGTTTTATATATAGTAGTGTGTATATGTCAATCCCTATCTCCCAATTTATCCCTCTCCCTTTTTCCCCCCTGGTAACCATAAGATTGTTTTCTACATCTGTGACTCTATTTCTGTTTTGTGAATAAGTTCATTTGTCCCATTTTTTTAGATTCCACATATAAGTGGTCAGTATTTGTGCTTCTCTGTCTGAATTACTTCACTCAGTGTAACAATCTCTGGGTCCATCCATGTTGCTGCAAATGGCATTATTTCGTTCATTTTATAGCTGAATAATATTCTGTTGTATATATGTACCACATCTTTATCCATTCCTCTGTCAATGGACATTTAGGTTGCTTCCATGTCCTGGTTTTTGTAAATAGTGCTACAGTGAACATTGGGGTGCATGTATCTTTTTTGCTGAATGAAAGATTTTTAAGGAAGACAATTCTGCCTCAAAAGCAAGAGATTTTTTCTCTTGATCCAGGGTAATGAGACCCCTTACCCAACATGCACACAAATCATTTCCAGATTCGTTGTGATTTTTTTACTTCACTATGATGCCAAAACACTCTAAAATTAAAATTACATTCTTTTTATGAAGCTAATCATTAGCTAATGTTATGGTTTCTCCAAATAATGCCAAACTTACAAATGTTTTCAAAAGCTATTTAAAATAAGATTTAGAATATATATTTCTCTTTTCAACTAGATATTTGAACAGTTAATGGAGAGAGAGTTTTTCTATTGAGGGAGAGTTTGACAAATGGAATAAAATATCAACTGAAGATTATAGGCAAAAAAAAAGTATATATATATATAAAGACAGGTTCAGTGGTTTTATTTTTCCTCTTAGGGAATATATAATATGCTAATCTTTTTCAACGTATAAACAGAGAACTTAAAACTTTATTTAATAGACATAGCTAATGCATTTGAGTTTTATTTTGTGGCCATTATTGGTGAACACCGATGAGCTAGTTAATGTTCTATCCAATGCTGCAAGAGCTTAAATTTAAAAATTCAGATCCAAAGCAACCTAACACACACAAATTACTTCTTGGGCTTTTGTGTTTGTGATCAAAGCCACAACCAATAGCTAGGTCTGACCCCACTGTCACAGATACTATCTTGGAGTGGAAACTATCCATCATTTTCTAGTGAGAGGACTGGGTTTCCAACAAGGCAAGAAGACTGGATAATTGGCCTGGTGGGTCAGTTTTATTTTGCTTATAAACTGTATTCAAATTGTCTAGTTAATCAGCCCTGGCAAATTGAGTAATAACTGAAGACTAAGCAGTTATATCAACATAAGAGAAACCATATGAATCCTGATTTCGTCAATTTTCTACTGAATAGAAATGGAATTTTGTTGAAAATGCTAGGATATATCAGGCTTTCCCTTATTCAGTGACAATGTATAACTGTTATTTTCATTTCTTTCAAGTAGTATTATACTATATGAACATTTGCATTGTCTAACTGTCCGTAATTTTTATATCATGTTTTCTTTATTTAATTACAGTCATATTTGCTTTTAATCTTAGTGATGATCACCCAGTGGGCCAGTGTTTACACATATAGCTAGTTTTGATATAACTGATGGTTATCTGTTCAGCAAAGCAGTAGATGTAAAGAAAGTTTTTCCTTGAATTTCTAGTAAACTTTCTGACTTTAACACTGTATCTCAGGTTTCTCCTTTCTTTTTGTTTGTTTGTTTGTTTGTGTTTGTTTTTTGTTTTTAATGTGTTTATTTTATTTCTTTAATGTTTTTTAAATTGTGGTAAAAGTCACATAATATAAAACAAACTATTTTAACCATATTTAGCTGTACAGTTCAGTGGCACTAAGTACGTTCCCATTGTTGTGCAATTCTCACCATCATCCATCTTCTGAATTTTTTACCTTCCTAAATTGAAGCTCTGTCCCCATTAAACACTAACTCTCCATTCCCCTTCCCCACCCCCAGACCCCCCTGACCCCTGGCATCTACCAATGTACTTTCTGACTCTGTGAATTTGGCTATTCTAGGTACCTTGTATAAGTGGAATCAAACAGTATTTGTCTGCATCTAGTGTATATTGGAATGCATTTTTAAGGTTCACTTAATGTATGTCCTGCAAACATGCAAACAGGATCTTTAACCTGTTTTGAAGAAGCCTGTCCCCTCAAGACTTTCTTCATTGATCCCTCCCTTTTATTATTTTAACAAGTATTTATGAAATAGTTCAGACATTCAAGTATAAAGAGTAAGAACATTATCATACCATGCATTAAATACCCAACTTAAGAAATAAAACATCATGAAACATGTCATTTCCATCCTCTTCAGCACTTTCCTGTTCAAATTTTAGCCACTGTCCTCAGTTTGTCTAAACTCAGATTTCTTTACCTCCCTTACTGTCACTTCACTCATAACAATGCTTTATTATTTCTGTATTTACATAATCTTATTTATTGTATGCAGAGCTCCTTGAGGTGAGATAGAGACTGAGAAATGCATGTTAACAGACTACAAAATGCTTGGTCTTTCTTAGCTCTGCCTTGGACTCAGACTCGTATTCTGTTAGAGCACTGAGTTACTGTTAACACAGGGTATATCTTTGTCTAAGGGGTTTTTAAAGTGGTGGTTTTAATTGCAGGGACCCCCAGGCTCAGAAGGAGAAAATTGGATTGTTAGTACTTCCTAAATTGTGTTAATAAGGGCAAGTCTATGCACCACTATTATTCTCAGTATTCTTATTTCTAAAGTAACTGGTAGAGGGTGATTTTGGTAAGCAGTCAGTTCCCTTTTAGTTCTGATAATGTATAAACATTTATTTTTATGTCTCATAAAAGCTCTGTGGTGGTGTATCTTCATAGGATGCACCTATATATATGCTTGAAACGTGGGGATATTTAATAAAGGAATAGCATGTTATGATGATAATTGATGGTGTATAATCTTGACCCCCAAACATTAATAAAGTATTTACAATAATAAAAGATAATGACTCAACCACAGTTAATTATTTTGAGAGAAAATAATTCAAAAAATGTATTCATTAAATAAAATAAAACATTTGATTTATTCAGTAGTGAAGTCTTATTTTAGATACTCATCTCCTACTAACAATCTCATGACATGTCACAAGCTGGTTTAGAATTTTCAGAATAATTTCACTTCAAAATTCAACATGGTGGCTTCCTTTTTTAAAAATTAGTCCTGTTGTTTTGTTCCTGTAGACATTCCAGAGTCCAGATGACCATGAAGTTCAGAGTTCAGCATGTCAATTTCCACCACCAGTGGATGTCAATGGTGAGGTTTGTACCAATGTCACTGCTGCCTGCATCAGTCCAGAGAGACAATTCCAGTATAGAGAGGTAATGTTTGTGACAACACTGCTTGGTTCTCCAGTGTTACCCCCACGGCAGTGCTCTTGGCTCAGTATGTACTGATATATATGTGTGTGTGTATGTATATATATATATATATAGAGAGAGAGAGAGAGAGAGAGAGAGAGAGAGAGAGAGAGAGAGAGAGAGAGAGAGAGAGAGAGAGAGAGAGAGAGAGAGAGAGAGAGAGAGAGAGAGAGAGAGAGAGAGAGAGAGAGAGAGAGAGAGAGAGAGAGAGAGAGAGAGAGAGAGAGAGAGAGAGAGAGAGAAAGAGAGAGGGAGAGAAAGAGAGAGGGAGAGACAGATGGGCGTGGAATGGGATATATGGTTCATATATAATACACAGTTACGTATAGTGAGGTATATCTATATCTATATCTCTATATATCTCATAGATAGATAGGAAATGGGCCAGTAAACAGCTCAAGTGGTACAGTGGAGGTGTGTGTTCAGCGCTCCAGGTCTCGAGGGCTCTGCTCTGTGGGGACGTGCCACACGTCTGACCCTGATCCATCCTGAGTCTGAGTCTGCCTGGATGCCATTTCTTTAGCCCTCTGAACTCTGACCTTCTTAGGGAAAATTTAAGCCAAAACAAAAGTAGAGAGAAGAGTATAAAAATAACCAATATTTGAATCACCCAGCTTCAACACGTATCAACATTTTCCCAAACACATTTTGTCAACATGCATTGTCATTTTACCGCAAATAACTCATCATGCTTCTCTATCAAATAAGGACATTTTTAGTAACATAGCTACCTTCCTGTTATCAAAACAAAATTAAAAGTAATTCCTTAGTATCATTTAATATCAAGGCCATGTTCAGATTGCCCCTACTATCTCAAAAATTATAATTGGTTTTAATTAGGATCCAAGTAAAGTGTACATGTTGCTTGGATTGTTATGTGTCTACATCTCTTTTAGCCCAAAACAGTTGCCCACACCCCCGCTCCTTTTTTTAGATGTCACTGATTTGTTGAAGAAACTAGGTCATTTGCCGTATAGAATGCCCCACATTCAGGATTGGATTGGTCGCTTCTTCACGATAGTTTTTGATTTGTTCCTTTATCCTGCTGTATTCCTGCTGTATTCCCTGATGCTGTGTGCATTTTACTGCATAAAATCATGTATCATATAAAGTCTGGTTTTCCTACTTTTTGTGATGCTGAGATTGCTTACAGATTCAGATGGTATCAAGCTGATATCTCTATCATATTTCTCCTCAACTCTCCACTTAATGGCTTTAATATCTATTGATAATCTTTGCCTAAATCCACTTTTCTTCATTATGGGTTGGTAAATGGTGATTTTTAATTTTTTTATTTCCCTCTACATTATAGCTGAAGCTCTTTGGCAAAGATGAACCAATTGAATTGAATTGAATTGAATTGAATGAAATACAATTCTCAGAGAAATGAGAGCATAAATATTGTATTTTTCACTTATTTATTAATTTTTAAAGAAATGAATTGGTTGGTGACCAATGAATATTTTTCCTGAATCAATTTTTGATGCTTGGATTTTTCTTTTAGGCCAATTGGGAATGCTTTCAAGTTGGCTCTTGTGTCTTCTTGAGAAAGCCTGATTAGTCTTTGGAAGATTCATTGTATTTTGGCATAATAAGATGTCCTAGGAATATCATTTTGCTTTCCCTGACCCAGATTTAGAATTAACTATTCCTCCAAGGATCCCTATTCCTCCAAGGATCCCTGGTTTCTTTCAGTCAAGAGTATTAGAGACCACAATCTGTTTTTAGCTCTCCTGATTCTGATCTTAGTGTTTTTAACCTTTACTTAGAAACCTCTCTTGATGTCCCAGTGTTTTCCCCCTTAATTTGTTGCCCAGGCTCCGATCTTCCATATTTCTGAGCTCTTGTCATGCTTACTATATTCACTTCCTCTCTTAGAATGATTTCTAAGCCCTCAACCCTGGTAGAAAGTTGACATTTTTTGACGGTGACATACTTAATATTTGGGCTGGGTTATTCTGGCTCTGAATCTGCCTCTGCTCTGTTTCTTGCTACTGTGGAGCATCTTGTGGAGGATCTGAGCCCTGGTCCTTGAAACAAAACTGTCAGGTGTCAACTCTGGCAGAGCTGAGGCAACGTATTAGTAGGGGTGATCTTAAAAGGGGAGAAGCAAGAGGATTTTCTCCTTGCTTGCAAAGGTAAAATAAAGCAGTTAAATTTCAGAGATGAGAGTGGTTTTAGATACCATTTAATCCCATCCAATCTCTTCACTTATTGACTGAAAAAAATTATTCAGGAAAATTGAAACTTTTGCCAGAATTTATACAGCTATTAATTGGCTGAGATGGGACGAGATCAGGCAAATGAAGAAACTTCTACTAGATCTCATAATTTTGAGACTTACACCCAAGAATGCTTGATACAAAAGCCTATTCTTTTCCCACTGTCATGTTGTCATCCAACCACCATGTATTCAGCCTCTCACTTGCATAGCACTTTATAATTTACGAAGCAGTTTAACCTCCATTAATCTTTATGCCAGTACTCTAAGTCATGTGCTCCTATTAGTAGCATTTTACAGATGAGGACTTGAGCTCAGAGAGGATAAGCAATTTTCCAAGTGAAAATAGCTGGTAGCTTGCAGAAGCTGGTCTGTCTGAAAAATTTCATGCTGATAAATGCTAACTGAGCTGAAGATTAGCAGAAGGGTGTGAAATAATTAAAATGCACATTGCGGGGGAATTGGGTGTTAGGTTCAGAAAGGAGGAAATCCTAACCAGGAGAATTTGAGGGGTCCTTACTTGTACTATACAGTCAACAACCTACCTGTATACTCATCTTTATCTGGGTATTTGGGGTAGGTGTTGAGTTTTTAGCATTTTTTTTTTACCTTTAAAAGATTCAGACATAAGAATGAAAAAGAGTGATAATTGTGTACATATTTCTTTCCTCCAATTACTATCCATATACCTCTGAATGATGGGGAACCTATAATAATCGTCCCTGGAACAACCTCATTGCCTATTTTTCAACCTACAGTCACCAGTACAACTACTATGATCACAGCAAAGGAGCCTACAACCACCACAGCAGACAACTCCACCACTTATGGCAACTGAACCTGTTGCCATAAAGCCCACTACCACCATGTCCCCTGAACCTGCAACCAACACAGTTTCAGCTGAACCTACAGACACCAACTGCCACAACCTCCACTTCAGCTGAAGCTGCTACCATAATGGAAGCAACCAGCAGCATTTCAACTGAACCACCTACCATGAGGGACACTACCACCCCTCTGACTGAACCTGCCACTTTGATTGAGCATAATACCACCACAACAGCTATAACCACATCAACAGAAGTCATACCCAGCGTTACTCCCACAGACCTTACAACCGTAACCACTCCAACAGAACATATAACTCCTGTACCTGCGACCAGCACAACCTCTTCTGAACGTGCCTCAACAGCCATCCTGACTTCTAATAAATCTATAAGTATCACCTCCTCAATCGATCCCAAAACCCATTCGACTACAGGTACTTCAACTGAACTTATGACCACAACAGAAATGATCACTTCCACTGAATCTGAAAATACAATTGCTACTGAACCTACTACTTTTACAAATATAACAACCTCTTCATTTGAAATTACAACAAATGCAGTCAATACCACCTCATTCATTGAACCTGAAAGCACTACAATTTCTACTGAACCTACTACATTTAGAGATATAATAACCACTTCAGCTGAAACTACAAATATAATAACTCAAACCTCCACTTCTACTAAACCCTCTACCACAGCACCAACTATCCTTGAAGTAACCCTAAAGCTCCTACCAATTCTATTGAACCTCCAGCCAAAAAAATCACTCCCATTTAAATTTAATTTCCAAATACCACTAAATGTACAAAATGTACAGGTACAAAAGCAATAACCAAAACTTCATTCATAAACACTCATAATTTTTTTCAGAAGCTACTATTAAAATAACAAAACACTTCAGTAGAATTTATAACACTTCAAATGAGTCTACAACCCCACAGCTTTAACCACTTCAACCACAATGGGAACCAATACTTCAGCGGAATTTATAACCACCACTATCCTACTACCAGGACAGCCGCCACCACTCCCACTTTATCTCAACTCTCTATAGCCAGTACTTGAAGTGAACCTGTCATGTGTACAACTTTGAATTTGCAACCATATCAACCATTGCTACTTATTCAATGAAACTCATCTCTCTCACAATACAGCCACCTCAGTATCATGCATTCACTCTGCCCCACATTTACCACCAATGCTAGTTAATTGAGATGACAACAACTAACATCCACGTAACAAAGGCCACAACTACCAAAGCTGCCATTGCTTCTAATGAACCAACAAGCACAGTAGACCATCTTCACTATTTTAGCGGAATCAAAAAGCACCATACGTTCTATATAATTTTACTACCACAAAGACACTATAATAATTTCAGTTGAAGCTATGACCACCATTACTTTCACTAAATTCATAACCATCATGAACCAATACAACAATGGAAGTAACAGCTACCACAAGAAATGATGCCATAGATTTGTCTGAAATGGTGGGACTAGTTTTGGTTGTTGTGGGATCAAATGATGTGATATGTTTCAGTTGAGCCTGAAACCACCACAACTACAACCACCATGTTACATTAATTGACTACCATAACTGTTCCCAGCACTACTTAAAAAATAAAACAAAACAGAAAAACATTGCAACAACACAATGATTTCCCCATAGCAAAAGAATTCTTAGTTATTATCTCTAATTATCCCATCATCTATTTCCCCCTACCATCTCTCATGTTAAATTTATATCTATAACTATTGTAGGTGATTCTCTAACCAACAGCAATACTTCATTGGAAGTTTATCACCCTCTCAAGGACAAAAGACAGCCATTTAGCCCATCACTAATCCATCACTGTATTACATAAAACCCACACTTATTAGATCACCATTTTACAAGAACTGAAATTTTAACTTAAAAAGTTTATCAGTTTTCCTAAAAGTTATAGATCATATGATTTGCCTAAAAGTGAACCTAATTTGTTACTGAAAAAGCCTTATCTAAGAAAGGTATGATAAAATCTCATAGTAAAATTACTATTAATATCTGTTGTTAACTACCAGTGTGTTTAAAAGATGAACATTAAATATAGACGTATGTTAAATAAACTTACATAGAACAATTTTAATTATTATATTTTGTTTCCTATGTATGCCATACAAACATGTGGTTATTTTTCTCCTCAAATTGTTTTGTCTTTAGCATATTGGCTGCTATTAACATTACTATAAATTTGTTTTTGCTATTTCAAATGGAAGCACTAACTAAATACTGAAGAAGATTCCAAGGAGGAAAATAACTGTGCAAGATTATTAATAAAATTTTAAATTTGGACTTTGTTTATAATTTCTGCTAATTGATGAAGTTTAAATTGAGGCTTACAATGACCAGGCTGCACTGGAAATTACTGAAGCAGAATCAGTGAGGGAGCCAAGAATATATATTTTACAAATCAGTATACATTGAAAAATTATTTTAAAAATTTAGTTCTTGAGACTGTCTTAGTCCAGTCAGGCTGCAATAACATAATACCTGAGTGGCTTATAAACAACAGAAATTTATTTCTCGTAGTGGGAAGGCTGGGAAGTTCAAGAATAAGATGCTAGCAGATTTAGTATCTAGTGAGAGTTCCTGGTTCATCAACAGCTGCCTTTTCTCTGTGGCTTCACATGGTGAAAGGGGAAGGCAGCTCTCTGGGGTCTTTTTTATAAGGGCACTAACCCTATGCATGAGGGCTTCACCTTTATAACCTAATTACCTTCCAAAGGCCCTGCCTCCAAATTCCATCATATTGGGGGTAGGATTTAACATATAAATTTGGGGGACACAAATATTCAGTCTATTTCACACACTATAAAAAATGTTAGCTTCATTCAAACCTATAAAGAATGGGCTGCTATTTATTATATGATGACATTCTGGCAAGGGTGAGGAGGGAATATCTTGCTTACCAAATGGGAAAAAAAGGATGTATGTTTAAGCAAAAAATTTTAAATAAACATTTCAATACGGACCATGCTAATTAGAAATAATTTAAAAATTACTGCAACAGTAGTATTATTTTTAGTATGTTAACCTATTTACCATAAATTCTACATACTTAAAAATGAAATAATTGTATTTGAATACTTTAATTTGGATTATACTTACACAAGTTGAAATCCCTTTCTCTTCAAGTCATTTCAGTTAAACACACACACACACATACACACACACACACACAAGCTTACTTTTTAAAATGATAGTAAGATTTTTTTCCAGCTCAAGGTATAGTAGGTGCTCAATAAATATCTCTTGCATAAATATATAAATAGATAAATGTTAATTGACTTGCGTGTTAGTTTCCTAATGCTGCCAAATTACCAAAAATTTAAGGACTTAAAAATGCAATTTTACTATTTTTGGGCTTCCCTGGTGGCGCAGTGGTTGAGAGTCCGCCTGCCGATGCAGGGGACACGGGTTCGTGCCCCAGTCCGGGAAGATCCCACATGCCGCAGAGCGGCTGGGCCCGTGAGCCATGGCCGCTGAGCCTGCGGAGCCTGTGCTTCACAACGGGAGAGGCCACAACAGTGAGAGGCCTGTGTACCGCAAAAAAGAAAAAAAAAAATGCAATTTTACTATTTTTAAAATAAAATAGAGATAATAACAATTATTATCTCTGGGGGAGAGTTGAGAGTTGGTTTTTTTGTGTTACCTAGCTTCTAGAGGATGACTCTTTCCTTGGCCCATGGCCCCTTCTTTACATCACTTCAACCTCTGCTTTTGTCATCACACCTCTCTCTCTCTTTTACTGATCCTCTTGCTTTACTTGTATAACTAACCTTGTGGTTACATTTGGTTCATCTTGATAATTCAAGATGATTTCCCATCTCAAGGTTTTTAATTTAATGACATCTGCAAAGTCTCTTTTGACATGTAAGATAAGATGGGGATTAAGATGTGTACATTTTGGGGGGCATTATTCAGGCTAACATTGTTCATTTGCTGGCCCCCCAAGGATTCTTATCCATCCAAATATAAAATACATTCACTCTATCTCAAACTCCCAGCCTCAGCCATTACAGCATCAACTCAAGTCCAAAATATCTAAGCTCCATGAACCTAAAAGTCCCCAATTTCATCATCTAAATCATCTTAAAATTAGGCAGGAATGAAGTTCTGGATATAATCCATTCTGGGACAAAATAGCTTTTCATCTGTGGACCTGCGGAACTAGAAAACAAGTTATCTGCTTCCGAAGTATAATGGTGAGACAGGCGTAACATAACATTTATAGATAGTCCCATTCCAAAAAGGAGAAAATGAAAGAAAGAATTAGCCACTGGTCCCAAGCAATTTAGAGATCCAGACAGAAAAACAACATTAGGTTTCAAGGCCTGGAAATAGCCCTCTGGCTTGAGGCTCCAACTTTTTGGGTTTTCTGTTTCATCCTTTTACTTGAAAAGCAGTCATTCTTCCTTTTCTTGAAAAGTAGCGTATGTTTGCAGCTGAGTAGTGTTGTCAGCCTGTTTCCCGCCTGAAGAGTTTTGAGAGTCCAAGTAACTTCTTTTATTTCATCCTGTCTCTCTCCCTTGCATTCCAAGCTGGCAGTGTTTCTGCTGGTATAAAATTCTCAAGGACCTTGTGGTCCCCTGTGTATGTCACTTCATTGAACAAGATATTCCTCCACAGATCTTTCCTGGAAAAATTCCATCTCTATTCCTGGCTTCTGCTGAGATGACTGAGGGAATCCATGAATCACAAGCTCTTCAAAGAGCTGTCTCTATTATTGAATACTCTGACTTTTTATCCTTCCAAGGCACTAGTAAAAGGTTGTCCAACCACACTCCTGGCTCTCTCCCTAGCATGCTTTCCTAACAGTGAATCTCCTATTTTTAGCACCTTCTGCAATCTGGATAGGCTGAGAATTTCCCAAATCATCAAGTCCTCATTTTTTTATGCCTAGCAGTTCTTCCCTAAATTTATCTGTTTCCTCTTGCATTTTACTATAAATAACAAGAACAAACCAGTTCACACCTTCAACACTTTGCTTGGAAATCTCTTCAGCTAAATGTCCAAGTTCATTGCTTACAAGTCCACTTTCCACATAACTAAATGATGAAGGACACCATTCAGCTAAGTTTATGCCTTTATATAACAAGGATCCAATTTCCACTATTTTCCAATAACATGTTTCTCATTTTCACCCGAGCCCTCACCAGCAGCACCTTTAACATCCATTTTTCTACCAACAGTCTGTTTATGATGATTTAGTTATTCTCTAAGACAATATAGGCCTCCTCTACCATGCTTCTCACTTTCTTCTGAAACTGCAATAGCAGAGTTATTAACATCCATATAGATGGCTATTAAACATATATCATCTGAGATCTGTTGAAGGCCATATCGGCTTTTTGTATCACGCACCTCAGAAATTTTCCAACCTCTTTTCATTGCCCAGTTCTAAAGCCACTTCCACTTATTTAGATATTTGTTATCACAGAACCTTCCAGGACCCAATATCTGTATTAGTTTCCTATTGCTGCACCACAAACTTTGTGGCTTAAAGCAACACAAATTTATTGAATTACAGTTTTAGAAGTTAGAATTCCTGAGTGGGTGAATCAATTTATGGTTTTCTCACTCTACAATAAGTGAATACGTATTTTTCTCAAGCTCACACAGAACATGTGCAAAAATTGACCATATATATAAAATAATTCTCAATAAATTTCAGAATCGGTATTATTCCAATCATTTTCTCTTATCATAAACAATTGAAATTAGAAGCAAAATTTAAAAGATGACTAGAAGAGCCCTAACACTGGAGAATATTTTAGAAACTTAAAAATAAATTATGAGTCAAATAAAAAATGTAAATTAGAAAATTCTAAGAACTTCATAATGAAAATATTATATTCCTTCTAGATGAATTTAGAAGAAAATTTATATTTTTGCTAAGTTTATATTGAAAAATGTAATGCTAAAAGTTAATGAGTTAAGCATTATCTTAAAATTATAAAGAAAAACAGAATAAATTCCAAGTGTAATATTTTATTTTTATGTTTCTCTCCTTTTTATTAATTTTCCAATAAATTTTTATACATATATGTATATATCTAGATTAAGATATAAAACATGTCCATCACCCTAGAAATTCCTTATTCCTAATACCAGTGCCCCATTTCCCCAGAGGTAACCATCATTCTGAATTCTGTCACCATAGATTAATTTTGACTGTCCTTTATTCACATAAATATAATTGCATAGTATATATGCTTTTGAACATGGCTTCTTTCAATCAACAAAATGTCTATGTCATGTATTGGCGGGTAAGCATATGTTTAGCTTTAGTTATCCAAATATAATTTTCACATTATTTTCCTGTTTAAAATGTTGCTGTTTGGCTTGCCATTTCTACATAAAATATCAAAAGTCTCATACTGTCATTTAATTCTATTTTCCTGTAATTATTTGATATCATTTCTCTCTGCTGTTCACTCAGACCTCTCTCTATCAATCTCTATCCTTCCCTTTGATGCCTTCCCTTTCTACTTTCCTACAAAGCCCTCCTTTTTCTCCTCTACTAGCCTCGCTTATCATGATCTTTAAGAGCTGGGCCAGAAATTGACTCCTACGTGCAATGGCCGGATTCAAACTATTTCTTCGCTTTCTTTATATTTTTAAAGACATCAGTTCAATCCCACTTATTGTCAGCCCCATCTCACTATTCCTGACTGAACCAACCTCAGGTCTTCCCCACTCAATCCCATAAACCTCCCCCAACACAACGTGTAGCCTTAGTTCCTGCCTCAGTTCCAGACCTAACTACAATTGAGAAAGGAGTTATATTTACCATGCCACCGTGATAAATCTGAAAACATATCGCCAGAGTCTTGTTTATGTTCATTATTGTTGTTTGGCCTTTACAATAGATTTAATCTATTAAATGTCTTTCTCCCCATTCCCACCATGACTTTCCGTCTTAGCACTTAGTGATGTCTATTTAATGGAGGTGGCATTCTAAATATGCCTTGGAATGCAAAAAGTATTTCTTGAAACATTGATATCCCATAAGTAGAAGCAATAATACTTCATGCATGGAAGATTGTAATTAGAATAAGATTATGATCACATAGTATACTCATTGGTAAAGGCATACACACCTTTCCATACTAAATGTTACCAATATTAATGGCAAACTGCATCTGAGTCAAGCACTTAACCAGGGGTACTATCCACTAAGTGTGATTCAGTGACATTTGATAATAAAGAGAGTGATTATTTTCTTCACCACTTACATATTTTAAAAGAAGTTTGCATATCAGACTTAAGTAAAAGTCAAATGACCAATTTTAGCCTTTAAAAAATAGTATTTTTATAGTAAAACTATAATATTTGTCCTTAAATGCTTAAAAGCTGTTATTTAGAGGAAAAGTTATTTCTAGAAAAAAGAAATAGGGAATATAAGTTAAAGTTACAAAGAAGAATATTTCAACATAGCATGAGAACATTTTTCTGACAATAAGTATCATTAGAAAATAAAATGCCAAAATTCTAGAAAATTCATGAACTCTAGTCACTGGCACTCATCGCAGGAGGTTGAATGATGCAGTTGACCTTCATTCAATGGAGGACTGAATTAGAAATCGAGGGTCTTAAAAAATTTACACATATAAATATAAATTTACAGATAACAAAACAATGTTATCCTTGATATATCAAAATACTACAATTTTAAAAATCTTTGGAAGTTATAATCTAAACTCCAGTATGTCATTTATTAATGAGATGAGCATACAGTCTCAGATTACATCGATTGTGCCAGAATGATACTAATAGTTCTTTCACTCTGAAAAGTGTCTTGGGTAAGATGGTAAAATATACGGTCACCCAATTTATAAACAAAGACTAGATTGTAAACTCTGTGATAGCAGGGATCTTATCTATGTTATTCACTGTGCCCAAAAGAGTGACTGGCAGAAGTTAGCTGCTCAATAAACCTTTGTTGAGTAAAATGAGTGTCATGTAAATGGAAAGACACTATTCCCTCAATAAAAAACATCTATACACGTTTTAAGCCAACATGGATTAGGGCTCTTGAATAATTTGGAATTAGAAAAATCACTGAATTGCAACTGAACTAATATTAAAAAGTTGATTAAGCTTCTATTTTGATTTAGTGCCACTAATTATAATACCACAGTGTTCCTTAAATAATTTTTAGCTGCTTTTATTTCAGTGAAAGAACACTTTCCTCGAGATACTAGGACCAGAACTAGGAAAAATAAAATTAAAAACAAAATTTTTTAAAGATAATCATATATATTAACATAACAGTTATATGATTTAAAAGAAATATATTTTATGTAATGAAATAAATGCACTAATAATAATTCTAATATTGTTCATAAAAGTTTCTTTTGTACCTTCTGTGAGTTTTTCACAATAATATTCTTACACATTAGAACTATTCAGATGATTTAGGAACTTCAAATAGCAATCGTAGTAAACTTTGAAATCTGATATCTGGCTGGTTAATTACTATATCAACTACATAAGAAAACACAATGAATATAATAATCTCTTTGCTTAACTGATTGCCAATGATCAGAGAGCTTGAGCTGTCTACTGGTTCTCAGCCATCGGCAATAGAGAAAAGGAAGAATGCACAGATATTTTAATTATCATCATGATGCTAATGGTCAAATTTCATCCACAAAAGTATATGGTATGGATAAAATTTTTAAAAAGTCAATGTTGACCTAGAATTTAAGATAGTAGTGGTGTTCACTTCCTGTTAATAGATGACACCAGAATAGCCCACTGCTGACAAACTTGGCTAATAAAAACTCAAATATCAATGCTCTTAGTTACTCTGTTACACAAGAAAGTATACAACCAATATTTTTGGCTAAATGGCCTGCCTAAGTTAAAGAGCTTTCATGGGAGAGTATGATAAATAAAGAGATATATCCATATACTTTTTATACATCTTCTCGTTCAATTAGTTTGATCTATGGAATGAGAAATGCACAAGATACGTGGGTTTAAAAACCCCCAAATATCTGCACATCACAATACATGATTTTACATGATTTTTTAAAATGTTTAGTTTTATATTTTCTTTGGAACTTAGTAATTGGGTCATGTAGGATTTGAGGGTGGGAATTAAAAGTTTCTGCAGAAGCGATAGAATGATGTAACACTTTCCAGGCTACTGGATAGCACAGAGGTACAATCAAATGCTTATGGAATCTCATTTGCTCTATGGTTATGGTACCCCGGTGCCAAATTAAGATGTGTATCTCAGTATAATAGTTAGGCAGTATTTTAGGTTGCTCTTGAGTTTTGCTATATGGAATTGGTCCAGGGTCTTCTCACCTTGTCTCCTGTTGCTCCACCATCCTTAGTGTGTTGTCCTTAAACACAGCATCTGAAATGATATACCTGCACGTCCACATTCCAGCTGTCCAGAAGTGAAAAAAAGAAAGGGGGCATGTATGCCCCTCCCTTTTAAATGATTAACTTTGTTGCTGCTGACTTAAATTAGCTGATATCTCATTATACAGAACTTAGTCATATGGATGCAGCTGGCATCCAAGGGGACCGGCAAAGGCAGGCTTTATTCTGGGTGTCCATGCGCCAACTCAAAATATGGAGGTTCTCTTACAATGAAAATGAAGGCAAGAATGATTATTTAGAATAATTTGTACTTCTGAAATGTGTACCCATATTTTAAAGACAATCCAGTTTAATTTCTATTCTACTTAAAGTCCATAAATTTGGTTTGCTAATGATAACCTACGGATTTTCAGTTGAATTAAATTCAATGTTCATGTTTATTGTTATGGAAACTTTCACATCACTTGGGCCCCTTATAATTCCCTTGCCCAGAGGCCACACAGTGGCATCATGGGTTAGTTTTACTGCTGAGCAGACATCATGTCTTCATTGCTCTGTGGAACAAATCCTCTCTTTACCTTCTTCTTTCCATGGATTTTTCATGCTCATTTTGTTCTAGAGTAGTTTCTCAGCCTTGGCTCTATTAATATTTTGGGTACAACAATTCTTTGTTATCAGGGGATGTTTAGCAGCATTCCTGGCCTCTACGCAGTAGATGCCACTAGCAACCCCTCCTTATAGTTGTAACAATTAAAAGTGTCCCTCAACACTGCCAAATGACCCCTGGGGAACCCTCTTTTTGAGAAGAATTCACTCTTTAGAGGCTTTAAGCTGTGTTATTTTGCTTCCATTTGTTACAGTAGATAAGGGAAAGGCAATTTATTAAATTTTCAACGATTACCTGTAAATCAGAAATCTGATATTTTTTGTGCTATCTGTAAGTATAGTTAAAATTTTTATTCTATGTATTATTAATCTAAAATATTAGTATCTTCCTAGGAATATATAACTATAATCATAATATTATAATATGCAGTTATAATCATGCATACAGTAAATGGGACCTAATTAAACTTAAAAGCTTTTGCATAACAAAGGAAACCATAAACAAGACAAAAAGACAACCCACAGAATGGGAGAAAATATTTACAAATGAAGCAAGGGACAAAGGATTAATCTCCAAAATATACAGACAGCTCATGCAGCTCAATATCAAAAAAACAAAAAACCCAATCAAAGAATGGGCAGAAGATCTAAATAGACATTTCTCCAAAGAATATATATGGATGGCCAAGAGGCACATGAAAAGCTGCTCAGCATCAACTAATTATTAGAGAGATGCAAATCAAAACTACAATGAAGTTATCACCTCACACCAGTTAGAATGGGCATCATCAAAAAGTCTACAAACATCAAATGTTGGAGAGGGTGTGGAGAAAAGGGAACCCTCTTGCACTGTTGGTGGAAATGTAAATTGATACAGCCACTGTGGAGAACAGTATGGAGGTTCCTTGAAAAACTAAAAATAGAATTACCATGTGATCCAGCAATACCACTACTGGGCATATACCCCTGAGAAAACTATAATTCAAAAAGAGACATGTACCCCAATATTCATTGCAGCACTATTTATAAGAGCTAGGACATGGAAATAACCTAAATGTCCATCGACAGATGAATGGATAAAGAAGATGTGGTACGTATATACTATGAAATATTACATAAAAGAAGTGAAATTGGTCATTTTTAGAGATATGGATGGACCTAGAGTCTGTCATACAGTGTATAAGTCAGAAAGAGAAAAACAGATATCATATATTAATACATATATGTGGAATCTAGAAAAATAGTACAGATGAACCTATTTTCAGGGCAGGAAAAGAAATGCAGATGTATAGAACGGATGTGTGGACACGGGGGACAAGGGGAGGGTGGGATGAACTGGGAGATTAGGTTTGACATAAATACACTACCATGTGTAAAATAGATAGCTAGTGGGAACCTGCTGTGTAGCACAGGGACCTTGGTGCTCTGTGATGACCTAGAGGGGGGGGATGGGGATGGGAGGGAGGTCCAAGAGGGAGGGGATATATGTATACATGTAGCTGATTCACTTCATTGTACAGCAGAAATTAACACAACATTGTAAAGCAATTATACTCCAATAAAAAAATAAATAAAAAACAAAACAAAAACCTATTGATTGTAGTTCATATGACTGTGAAAAACGGTCTCCAGATGTATCTGAATCCTCTGAACTGGATCTTCATTATGTTAAAATACTAAGGTTAAAACAAAAAGTAGTTACCTTTACTAAGGTATTAGTTAATCAAGGTGATGGTTTTTCTAGAAAATAACAAAATTAGAAATGTTTCAAATCCTATAAAAAACAAGGTGTAGGGGCTTCCCTGGTGGCACAGTGGTTGAGAGTCCGCCTGCTGATGCAGGGGACACGGGTTCGTGCCCCGGTCTGGGAAGATCCCACGTGCCGCGGAGCGGCTGGGCCCGTGAGCCATGGCCGCTAAGCCTGCGCGTCTGGAGCCTGTGCTCCGCAACGGGAGAGGCCACAACAGTGAGAGGCCCGCGTACCACAAAACAAACAAACAAACAAAAAAAAAAAAACAAGGTGTAGGATATATATAGATATAGATAGTTAGATAGATATAGATATAGATAGATATAGATCTGACTGGAAATTTACTTTCATGTGGATATTCTGTCATAGTAATAGAGAAACCTTTTCCATGTAAGGACAATTTATTTTATTTTTTTATTTTTTGTAAGGACAATTTAGAACAATGGATAAAATATTACTTGAAGGTTATACTTTTTTCTTCTCTTGGCAAAATTTTACATCTTAAATTATAATACCGTACATTTTCAATAAATGTGCCAAATACATTTCAGTTGCAATGACTAGCATTGTTGAGAAATTCTGATTAGCTGATTAAAATTATCCTCAGCTCTCCATCTATTCAAAATTGAAAATTGAGAGTCAGTGTAGAGCCAGAGCCAAATAACAATGAAAATTACGATTTGAATTGCAGTGTTGGTGACAAAATCCAAAATTCACCTCTAGTGCAGTCTGGCTCCAGGATTACTGGTTTCTCATCACTGATAAAGACATCACTGTCATCTTCCTTCCTAGAAAGAGCTGGGTGTCTAACAGGAGAAGGAGTTTCAGGAAGCTGACCTGATGAGTGAGTTTTGATTTGGTTTGATTAGAGTGCGTTAATTGTTCAGGTTTATCAGCCTCAGGCTAACTGAACAATGACTGAAGATTAAACGATGGTATCAGCACATTTGAAAAAAGCACAGCTGTTTATAGAAGTGAACAGAGATTTCCTCAGTGCTTCTCAGTTCTTGGCAGAATTTTGCTGAAAGTTTACATATTCTATTGCAATTGTTATCTTTCAAAGTGCACTTGCAATATTTTACCTAAGAAGTATACTTGTCTATATTTAATTACAATAATATCTTTATTTTTAGTGATGGTGTCACAATGGACCAGTCTCCTACCCACACAAACAATTTAGCTATTTAACATTGTTGATCAGCAAATTTAATAACCATGTAGGAATTTCAAGATCTAGAGAGAGAGCATATAAATAGCACATTTACTATCCCCTTACGAGGAAAGTCCTAGATTATTCTACTGTGTTTCTAGAGGTAACAAAATGTCCCCCCAGATTCTGATATAAATGATTCTACTCCTCTTTAAAACAATATATTGAATTTGTCTCTTCTTCTAAGCCTATTTCAAAAAAATCACCTTTTTCTAAAGAACTTTCTAATTTTTTTCTTTAAAAATTAAGTATAAAATGTTTCAGATATTTAAAAAGCTATAAAGAGGAATATAACATCCTGCATCCACCACTCAGCTTAAGGAAAAAGAAATTACAGAACTCTTAAAGTTGATGACGATTGGGGTGTGCTTGATAGGTGTCTTGAACCAGATTTCTTAGGAAAGAATTTCAAAGGAGGGGCCTGCAGCACCCGAGGTACCAAAGAGTTTGCCAAGATCCAGCAAGGTCAGCCTTCCTCTGGGAAGAGACATGGGGGCAGCAGTGTGTGGGGCCTGATTCTGCCCATCTCTGATGCTCCCCTGATGGGTGCACCCTCCGTCAGGACCTGCACCCACTGCCCCCAACACCCCAGTGCCATAGAGGGCACCTGGAGAGCTCCACCTGCATCCCTTTTGCCTTCCTGAGAATCCCTATACTCCACCCACCTGCACCAGGCCCCTGATCAGGCTCCGAAACAGACCCACTGGCTTCCCCCATGATGTTCTAAGAGAACATTTCCTGTTGGAGGGTTTGGTAAAGGGGCCAGAAAAAAAAATAGAATTAAAAACCAGGTGAAGGGACTTCCCTGGTGGCGCAGTGGTTAAGAATCCGCCTATCAATGCAGGGGACACGGGTTCGAGCCCTGGTCCTGGAAGATCCCACATGCCACGAAGCAACTAAGCCCGTGTGCCACCACTACTGAGCCTGTGCTCTAGAGCCCACGAGCCACAACTACTGAAGCCCGTGCGCCCTAGAACCTGCACGCTGCAACCACTGAGTCCATGCGCCGCAACTACTGAACCCCGCGTGCTCTAGGGCCTGTGTGCATGCTGCAACTACTGAGCCCGCATGCTGCAACTACTGAGCCTGTGTGCTGCAACTACTGAAGCCCACATGCCTAGAACCTGTGCTCCGCAACAAGAGAAGCTACTGCAATGAGAAGCTCGTGCACCGCAGCGAAGAGTAGCCCCCGCTCACTGCAACTAGTGAAAGCCTGCACGCAGCAACAAAGACCCGACGCAGCCAAAAACAAACAAACAAAAAAACAGGTGGGAACAATGACCTGACAGACTCTGATGGTGGGTGGGACTTCACATGATGAGTTGGAAGATTTTTTGACTTGGGTCTATAGTAACTTTGCATGGCATGTAAACTGGTTTGCTGAGGCTCAGATAGGTGTCCCCTAATCAATCATACATTGTACAGTATAGTTCTCTCAATTGCAATTGCTGTTATCAATCTGGTTGACACCAAACCTTTTCTAGTCCTTAATTCCTCCTTCCCACTAAATATCTTGGTACTACTGCATATATATACATATACATAATATATATTGCATATATATACTTCTGCACATATATAATACTTCTGCATATATATAATACTTCTGTCTATATTTTATTAATTTGAAATGAAAAAATCATTGACTTTTTGTTTTTACAAAATCGCTGTCCTCCCCTCCTGCCTCTGAGACTGACTGAGGCCCTTCTTTTAAGCCCTCTTGTCTGGACTGCCCTTACCCCCTGGTTTTTCCTCTGCCTAGTGACTTGATTCAGATCTGTGTTCCTGATGGCATATTCACCTCACCTTGCGGCCTTATCTCTGAGTCCTCACCTCCAGGGAGAACTCTGATTTTGACTAATTATTGATTATTTGGCTGTTTAGTTGGGTGTTCTGGGTTCCAGCATTCACCCCACACTGTACCCCACCCCTGCTTAGAGGCTCATTAAGGAGGGTCTGAACTTAACTCTTGATGCAAAAAAAGAGAGTCTTACTTTTAGGTCTGAGAGCAAAGACCTGGATCTGGTGGAGTTACTTAAAGTAACTTTTCTTGCTTGCAAATTTATTTACCATTGAACAGAAGGAGATTGTAGGTACCATCTGGTCTTAACACATTATTTAACAGATGGGGAAAATATTGTTCTGGGAGGGCCACATTTTTGCACGAATTCACATGGCTAAGTTAGTGGTAGACTCAGCCTGTGTGCTCAGTTCTGTTGCAACATTCCAATCTGCCTGCACTTCATCCTTCTGGTTTTGATTCAAACCCAAGTGAAAATATGTCTATTCTGAATTGTGAGGGCAGCCATTTATTTTGCTCCTTCTTCAAGCTTCCTTTAGCCAAAGCCTAGACTACAGTGTGGTACAAGGTGACATTGGGTGACCATTGGTGCCCCTTGTTTCCCTGATTTTGTTGCTCAACGTCTTGTTCTTCTTGGTTTTCTGGGAGCTGCCATCTGAGACTCCCAAACTGGAGTGTCCCTCCCAAGACTGGGGATCATATTTTCTACAGTGAGACACACTCCATTCCTTTCAAAGATATAAGATGTGTGCTCACCCCTACTTTTCCACTGACCTCAGCCATGAAAGCCTGAGTGACAATGAGCTTATCAGTAATCACAGATGTTAAAACTGAGCAAGTGTCAGGAATTGCACCAAGTACCTTAAATACATTATTATCTTATTTAATCCTTACAATTATCCTTTGATATAGGTATACTCTTATGAAGAAATAGAGGCTAGGACAAAAATTGCCAGATATTAGCCTGTTTATAAGAGTCAGAGAGAAAATTTAACCCTGAATCTTTAGACTCCAAAGCTCTTAATTACTATGCTACACTGCTTCTGATAAAGACTAATATGAAAAATAAAATTACATCCTCTTTTTAATTCTTTCCCTAAAGACTACTTTGTTGTTATTATATTATTCACCACTTTAGGGATTAAAAAAACCTAAAGACTGCGAGGATTAAGAAACTTGCTTTAGATCTCAGACGTTTTGGATTTGAACTCAAATTTGACTCCAGAGATTGCGTTCTTTATCTGTCCTGTTGCCTATTCAATAATACCAATCTACAATATTTGCTGCCTCAACGCCACCATCATCATCATTATTACCATCATCATTATTGATTATCTCCCGGACTCTTACATAACATTTACTATATGACAAGCTGTGCTCTAACTACTTCATACATATTATGTTTGCTTCATAAAAATCCTGTTTTCCCATCATCCTGATTATACAGCTGAGGACTCACAGGGTCAGGGACTTTAATTAAGTTGCCCAAGCTCACACAGCAGTGTAGCTCCGGCATCTGGCATCTCACTTCAGTCCTGCATTTGCACAGTGCTTCATAAGTTGCAAAGCTATTTTTTTTGCACTAATCCTTATATTAGTCCTATAAGTCAAGTGTCTTTATCTCCAGCATCTTACAGATAGGAAAATAGATACTTAGAAAGGATAAGCAATTCTCCAAGTGAAAATAGCCAACAGGAACTGAACTCCAACAAGGGCAGTCTCAGCCAGAATTTCATGCTGACAAATAGTAATCTAAATTGGATCATTAGCCAGAGAACGTGTGAGGATCAATACTTAGCCCCATTACAACACACACTGCTGGAAGGCTCTGAAGGAACATATTAATGGGACTTTCAGGTATAGTCAGAATCCAGATTTAAATAAGTCTTTTAGTGTTTATCACATATAAACAGCCCCCTGCGTGTGTCTTGATTTCACTTGGGTAGAGGTAAATGTTTAACAAATTTCCATTAACTCCCTAAAAAAAAATTATTATTTTTTTTTTTTAACTTGAGAAGTCCAGGTGTAATAGTATCTGAGAAGTTGGTGGACATTTTTTCTTCTACTGTTAGGCGAAGTTTAAGAGCAATCCTTTCCTGGAATGGAGACTTAGAAAATAAACCCAAATTTATTATTAAAAGACTCTCTTCTAGGGCATTCCTGGTGGCAACACTACAACTACTGAGCCTGCACTCTAAAGCCCGTGAGCCACAACTACTGAGCCTGCACGCCACAACTACTGAAGCCTGCACGCCACAACTACTGAAGTCCGTGCACCTAGAACCCGTGCTCTGCAACAAGAGAAGCCACTGCAGTGAGAAGCACGTGCACTGCAACGAAGCGTAGCCCCTGCTCAACTCAACTAGAGAAAAGCCCACATGTAGCAATGAAGACCCAAAGCAACCAAAAGAATAAATAAAATAAATAAATTTATAAAAAAAGACTCTCAGGCTTCCCTGGTGGTGTAGTGGTTGAGAGTCTGCATGCCGATGCAGGGGACACGGGTTCGTGCCCCGGTCTGGGAACATCCCACATGCCACGGAGCGGCTGGGCCCGTGAGCCATGGCCGCTGAGCCTGCGTGTCCGGAGCCTGTGCTCTGCAACGGGAGAGGCCACAACAGTGAGAGGCCCACGTACCACAAAAAAAAAAAAAAAAAAGACTCTCTTCTAATATTGATATGATATTGATGATTATATATTTCTCTGATAAATTATACTTCCAGTAAAATAAAACAAAGGACTCATGATCTTTGTTTTCTTTGAAATGTTTGGTTTTATCTTGGTATTTTCATTTCTATTCCTGACAGATGAAACACTGTTTGTTTTTTTTAATTGAAGCATAGTTGATTTACAGTGTTGTGTTAGTTTCAGGTGTACAGAAAAGTGATTCCATTATAGATACATATATATGTATATATGTATATATATATATATATATATTCTTCAGATTCTTTTCCATTATAAATTATTGCAAGATATTGAATATAGTTCCCTGTGGGATACAATAGGTCTTTGTTGTTTATCTATTTTATATATGGTAGTGTGTATATGTTAATCCCAAACTCCTAATTTACTCCCCCTTTCCCTTTTGGTAACCATAAATTTATTTTCCATGTCTATGAGTCTATTTCTGTTTTGTAAGATTCCACATATAAGTGATATCCTATGATATTTGTCTGACTTATTTCACTTAATATGATAATCTCTAGGTCCATCCATGTTGCTGCAAATGGCATTATTTCATTCTTTTTTATGGCTGAGTAGTATTCCTGTGTGTGTGTGTGTGTGTGTGTGTGTGTGTATGCCACATCTTCTTTATCCGTTCATCTATTGATGGGCATTTAGGTTGCTTCCATGTCTTGGCTATTGTGAACAGTGCTGCTATGAACGTTGGTGTGCATGTCTCTTTTCAAATTAAAGTTTTCGTCTTTTCCAGATATAAGCCCAGGAGTGGGATTGCTGGATCATATGGTAACTCTATTTTTGTTTTTTTAAGGAATCTCCATACAGTTTTCCATAGTGGCTGTACCAATTTACATTCCCACCAGCATTGTAGGAGGGTTCCCTTGTCTCTACACCATTCCCAGCATTCATTATTTGTAGACTTTTTGATGATGGCCATTCTGACTGGTGTGAGGTGATACCTCATGGTAGTTTCGATATGCATTTCTCTAGTAATTAGCGAAGTGAAGCATCTTTTCATGTGCCTATTTGCCATTTCTATGTCTTCTTTGGAGAAATGTCTGTTTAGGTCTTGTGACCATTTTTGATTGGTTCATTTGTTTGTTTTTGATATTGAGCTGTACGAGCTATTTGTATATTTTGGAAATTAGGCTCTTGTCGGCCACGTTGTTATATAAAAACATGTAAAAATAGTACGTTGCTACCAAAATTCAGAAAAGTCCTACCAAGCAATATGCTACTGATTTGGTGAGCATGGGGGCGAGGGGTAAACGATGAAGCAACTCGCTTTTCACTTTAAAGTGTTAACCTACGTTCATTTCCCCAACCTCCAGAGGACAGTGTCCAAAGAGCTTTCCATGGGTGGTGCTCTTTCCCTCATGCACTGTGTGATGTAGGGCTTTTCCTCTGGTCCTCCCAAGGGAAGCAGTCATGGGATGCGTGAGAAATTCACATATGACAAATCCAGTGCAACATATTTTTTTTTAATATATAAATTTATTTATTTATTTATGGCTGCATTGGACCTTCGTTACTGAGTGCGGGCTTTCTCTAGTTGCAGCGAGCGGGGGCTGCTCATCGTTGCGGTGCGCTGGCTTTTCACTGCAGTGGCTTCTCTTGTTTCAGGGCACCGGCTCTAGGCGCGTGGGCTTCAGTAGTTGTGGCTCGTGGGCTCTAGAGCGCAGGCCCAATAGTTGTGCCTCACAGGCTTAGTTGCTCTGCGACATGTGGGATCTTCCCGGACCAGGGCTCGAACCTGCCTCCCCTTCATTGGCAGGCGGATTCTTAATCACTGCACCACCAGGGAAGCCCCAGTGCAACATATTTATTCCTAATCTTGGAATTTTATTTTTTTAAATATTATATCAAAGAAGTTGTGTCATTATAGCTCCACAAAGCATAATCCACCACCGTCCAGGTTTTATGCAATCAAAGGAGTAAATTTTGAGAGCTACTCCAAGTCCCGCAAGCTAGCATGTTGAATCCAGAACTTTGAGCAGGTGTCCCCATACCATTAAATTTGGTCCAATCCAATGTTATAATCCTCTCTAGACCAGCACCCTCAGATTATATTCTCACATGTATTTCTTATCCTTCTTTCAATATTATCTGGCTGTTTAATCTTACTTTTTGAGAATCGGTCATTGGAAAATAGCTTGAAATATCGATAATAACACCTTCTGGTATTACTCATAATTGAAGACACACAAAAACTTAATAGGTCAGCTCAACTAATTCACACCTGACATAATGTCACACCTGACCCTGACACTAAATGTGTTGCTGTTTTTGAAAAGATTTTAAATTATTGGGACAAACCATATGCTAAAATGATCAATGAAAAAGAAGATACTATATGTGTATATGTGTATAATGTGGTTGTAATTCAACAGATGTATGACAAAAAGAAACTTTCTAATTCCTGTAGCATGGAAACATACTTAGTTCTGAACTTTCACACATTTATTTCTAAAATTCATACAGAACAAAACAAAGAGTAAACTAAAAAATTCCCACAGCAAACATCTGTTGTGTATGCAGAAATGAAGGTGCCTATAAACTCCAACTTACATGTAAACAAGGATGAAGAAAAAAGGTGAAATCAGTATTTTTAATACCATATACACTAGAAAAATTTAAAATTTGACCACACTAAGTGTTAGTACTTATGAAAAAGTGGGAATACAACTATGGGAGTGAACATTCATATGGCCTTGGATACAATTTTGGGAATATATGGTATAATGAAAAAAACATACACTTGATGATCCAGGAATTTCACTCTTAATTATACATCTAGAGACATTTTAATGAATGTTCTCAAAAAGGCATATACTAGAATATTCATAGCATCTTTGTTTATGATAGTAAAAAAATGGAACCAAACTCAATTTCTATAAATTATTAATAGATTAAAAATTGTGATGTATTCAATCAATGAAATGCTATAATATATTAAAAACAAATAAAATGGAGTTACAGTTGTCAGTGTAGATGAAGCTTACAAATGTAATCTGGCCAAAAAAAGTACCCCATATTGTGAAAACATAAAGTATAATAGGTTTCATATAAAATTTAAAGCATGCAGGGCTTCCCTGGTGGCGCAGTGGTTGAGAGTCCACCTGCCGATGCAGGGGACACGGGTTCGTTCCCCGGTCCGGGAAGATCCCACATGCCGCGGAGCGGCTGGGCCCGTGAGCCATGGCCGCTGAGCCTGCATGTCCGGAGCCTGTGCTCCGCAACAGGAGAGGCCACAACAGTGAGAAGCCCGCATACTGAAAAAAAAAAGCCAGTTATATATACATTGCTATATTTAAAATAGATAACCAACAAGGACCTACTGTATAGCACAAGGAACTCCACTCAATATTCTATAATAACCTAAATGGGAAAAGAATTTGAAAAAGATTAGATACCTGTATATGTATAACTGAATCACTTTGCTGTATACCTGAAACTAACACAACGTTGTTAATCAACTATACTTCAGTATAAAATAAATTTAAAATGCCAGTTATGAGTCAGCCTACTAACTGAAGTCTTTATGAAGCAGTTTCTCAGATCAGTTAAGAATAAGGAAAGACACATTAGTTGTCTTCAAAAAATTGAAAATTTTTACAAGCCTGTAGTCCCTCATATGAAATGCTTGGGTGAGGTGTGCTTTATAAATGAGATTTTTTTTAATTCTATAA
Organism: Neophocaena asiaeorientalis asiaeorientalis; assembly: GCF_003031525.2. Taxonomy (NCBI): domain Eukaryota; kingdom Metazoa; phylum Chordata; class Mammalia; order Artiodactyla; family Phocoenidae; genus Neophocaena; species Neophocaena asiaeorientalis. The sequence continues at coordinate 6,468,514 of NW_020174429.1, forward strand.
AAGTAATACAATACGTATGCTGTGTATTACACAAGACATGCAGCAGGATTGTGGTGGTAATCTGCAATAGACTTTCATATTTTTATAATTAAACATATAAATAATCATGTTAAATTTATTAAAGGCTAAAAGTAGCTTTATTAGTTCGAATTAATTTTTGCTGCCAAGTAAATTTGTGCTAAAAGTACAAATAATTTTTGGTCTTTGAAGCCTTTTGGATTTTGGAATTATACATCAGGGATCACAGACCCATATTCTGAAGAAAAAAATGGTTTCATTTTGGGTGTCTCCAGATACAGCAGGTCCAGAATGTAAATCAGCTGAAGGAATGAGAAAATGTTGGGGTTAATAGAAAAAAGACTTTTCAAACAGTTAAGGTCCCCCTAAAATGAACTACTTGTCCCTAGAAAAGTCATGAATTCCCAGTCACTGTGATCAGAGATGAATTATGTAATTGCCCTTTATTCTGTAGAACCTGATAGACTTACCATTACGGAACCAATTTCCAGACATACAAAAAACACATATCTTTAAATAAATAAAAAAAGAACCTTCTCTTTGCTTAAACAAAATATTACATTTTAAACACATTTGAAAGTTAAAATCAAAGCCAAACATTCAATAAACAAAGAATAGAGTGTAAGCAGGGGTCTTGTCTGACTCAGCCTATGCAGTGCGGCTTTCATGGTTTGATACATGCCACGGGAATGTTAGGTGCTCAATAAACAGTGGGGAATAAATTAATGAAAGACCATGTTCTGTCAGTATAAACATATTTAAAATTTGTAAGTACACTTTAAATTTGTAATTAGGAAATTCAATAATGTGCATCAAAACATGTTTTTCCTCCTGAAGTTTCTATTTTAAGTATGGCTATTTATTGTAATCCCATTGTGTTACTGAAATACTTTTTAATTACTTTTTATTTAGTGAAGGAACATCTGCTGTTGGAATTGGTTCAGCTTTGTAAAAAATATAATAAAGAACACTCTGATAGTGTTATGATAACCATATATAAAATACAATTACAGAATGCTGCCGTATTTATTTTTGATTTTTATTTTTTTAAATTTTACTTTTAATAATTACTTTTAATAATTCATCGAATCTCTTTATTAGATGAATGAAAAATAACTTTTTTCCCCCAAGACTGGCCAGCTACCAAAGAATTCTCTCAACTACCTGTTAGTCAACAAAATCTTCAGATTTCATTGACTGTAAATCCTGCTCAAGACAAAGATCTTATTTATTTATTAATTATTATTTTTAACATCTTTATTGGAGTATAATTGCTTTACAATGTTGTGTTAGTATCTCTTGTACAGCAAAGTGAATCAGCTATGTGTATACATATATCCCCATATCCCCTCCCTCTTGTGTCTCCCTCCACCCTCCCTATCCCACCACTCTAGGTCATCACAAAGCACTGAGCTGATCTCCCTGTGCTACGCGGCTGCTTCCCACTAGCTATCTATTTTACATTTGATAGTGTATACATGTCACTACCACTCTCTCACTTCGTCCCAGCTTACCCTTCCCCTTATCTGTGTCCTCAAGTCCATTCTCTACGTCTACATCTTTATTCCTGTCCTGCCCCTAGGTTCTTCAGAACCTTTTTTTTTTTTCAGATTCCATATACATATGTTAGCATATGGTATTTGTTTTTCTCTTTCTGACTTACTTCACTCGTATGACAGACTCTAGGTCCATCCACCTCACTACAAATAGTTCAATTTCATTTCTTTTTATGGCTGAATAATATTCCATTGTATACATGTGCCACATCTTCTTTATCCATTCATCTGTTGATGGACACTTAGGTTGCTTCCATGTCTCAACTATTGTAAATAGAGCTTCCGTGAACATTGTGGTACATGACTCTTTTTGAAATATGGTTTTCTCAGGGTATATTCCCAGTAGTGGGATTGCTGGGTCGTATGGTAATTCTATTTTTAGTTTTTTAAGGAACCTCCATACTGTTCTCCATAATGGCTGTATATTCCCACCAACAGTGCAAGAGGGTTCCCTTTTCTCCACACCCTCTCCAGCATTTGTTGTTTGTAGATTTTTTGATGTTGGCCATTCTGACTGGTGTGAGACTGGTGGCCATTCTGACTGGTGATACCTCACTGTAGTTTTGATTTGCATTTCTCTAGTGATTAGTGATGTTGAGCATCCTTTCATGTGTTTGTTGGCAATCTGTGTATCTTCTTCGGAGAAATGTCTATTTAGGTCTTCTGCCCACTTCTGGATTGGGTTGTTTGTTTTTTTGATATTGAGCTGCATGAGCTGCTTGTATATTTTGGAGATTAATCTTTAAGAAAAAGATCTTTCATAAGAGATTGTGACAAGACAATGAAAGATACCCATGTCCTCTGTTCATAAGAACAATCCAGGTATGTTCAGGTTTTTATTTTTTCTGTTGACCTTCAGGTTGAAGTACTCACAAGAATTGTCAATAAGACATGCTGAAGTATTGTTCTTTGCCAAATAAAGAAAATTCTGATTTTCACATGGTAAATTTAGCCACAGAGCAATGTGTTGTTTAATTTTGTTCCTATTTTTAAAAATTTAATATTTTCTTCCAAAATATAGAAGAAGATTTGTGACTGAGTCTTCAGTTGCAGAGCACAGGCTCTGGATGCGCAGACTCAGCGGCCATGGCTCACGGGCCCAGCCGCCCCGCGGCATGTGGGATCTTCCCGGACCGGGGCACGAACCCGTGTCCCCTGCATCGGCAGGCGGACTCTCAACCACTGTGCCACCAGGGAAGCCCTGTGGCTGAGTCTTTTGATTGCTAGGTCAATTAGAGATTGTGAGCAGGAGACTCAGTGCTGGAATAAAGTTTCCCTCTTTATACTATTGATAAAATGGGTGGGTGCTCTCAAAAATGATGAAGTTTTACTTATACCATGGCTATGTTGATCCAGTACCAAATTGAAATAAATGTCTCTGCAGAATAAAAACATAGTAATATTTTAAAGCAAATTAAGTAAAATTTATACCACATGTTTGATAATTATATCATTCTGATCTTCAAATAAATCACTTTATTAGAAGGGCATGCTTAATATTATTGATACCTTCAACCTATGCCTGTCCCTTGAAGCGTATGGCCATAACAATGACATCACTGGTTTTGTTTCAACAGGAGTAAAAGTAAGTCATCATGTTTTTACTCCTTTTGAGGACAAATCCCTTCCCAGCTTTTCAGTTATTTGGCAGTTTTTCTATGTTATTTATGTTCTAAGACTTGAGACTATGCCATTTCAGTTGATCCAGTAAGACTCATTAAACTGAGGGTGTTAAATACACTTAGAAGAGAAATTTCAGAGGATCAAACTTTTGGAAAAAAAATTCAGTATCTAAAAGTGTCAGATACAAAGAGGTCTGTTTTATTTGCTACTGAACTTTTTGCACTAGAAAATTCCTAGCACTTTTTAGAAACACAATATTCTCAATTGTTGAGTTAATAAATCTATACAAGAGTTAATCCTTTTTCAATCTGAGACAAACTAGATTTCTTGACCAAAAAATGTTTTCCTCAAGATTTTCAATATTTCATCACTCCTTTGGCATTATTGCCTAGAAAATTGATTCTAATGGTTTTTATATGCATGTGAATTACTGATGAACTAAGTAGACTTCCAGACACCAACCTTGAGACTGAAAAGATGAAGCCGCTCTAAGGCCATGGATGCTCACAGGGCTGAGAAGGCATTCAATGGGTAGAGAGAAAACAATGACAAACTTCTACCTCATTTTTTCTTAGGTTGGTCCTAAAATAGAAGGCAGGTGTCTGAAAGATGGTGCCAAAAGGAAGAAGAGGAAGAACTGTGTAAGATTTTCAGAATCCCTTTGTGTCAGGAAGATTGTTGAGGGGGTAGTCATAGTAGCTCTCAGAAGCAGTATTTCTTGTGTCTTTCTCTCATTAATACCTCATTTCCTTCTCTAAGGTGGATCCTGTTTTAGTGGATAATTATTTATTATTCACACCGGCACTGATGTATCAGAGTTGATTTTCCACCATTTTAATTATTTCTCAGGGCTGCAGATATAAAGGGCAATGCACGAATTGAAAAATATTTTTGGAGTTCAGCTTGTAGCACTGAAAGCTCAAGAATGGACAGAAAGGATGGAAAATATATGATGAATATTGAACACTCTGAAAACCCAGCAGTGAGTATTGTTGCTGTAGTTTAATATTTGCCTATATTGTAGTCTGACTATCAGCATTTAACAGCAATCTAATTTTTTTACTGTAATATAGTTAATGTCATAATTTTGCATTCTTCTCCAAAAGGAAGAGTAGCCAGGTACTAATTTTTTCCTTCAACATTTCATGATATATTCTGCTCTATTATACTTTAGAAGTTATTTACTTATATACAGCATGACCACGTGATATAAAATAAATTAACTTTCAATATTCACCATCATGTAAACATAAAGCTCCGAAGATGACTTTGGTTTAGTTTTGAAATTATATTTTTACAATTTCATTCTTAGATTTTATATATAATTTCTAAACCTGTCAAAACTCACATTTCTAAATATGTTGGAAATCCAGAAAATCCCTGAAAGATATCCTCTGAAAATCCCTACCTTGAATGAAAATACGATCATTCTGTCTATTTTAAAATCTTTTACACCAAGAATCAGGTCTTTACTATATAGTTATAAGAGGTCTCTTTAATACCAGAACAAAGGATAGAAATGTGCTAAAAATTGAAATGGTAAGTTAAAATTCACGCCGGAAGAATAAAGACAATATTTTGCCTTTGCAATTTGGAGCTGTGACAATCGGCCTGTATTAATCACCTACAAAAGAAGCCAAAGAAGATCAGCTCCTGTCGTTCAGTAAGTGTTAGTTGAATAAGAGAATCCCACAGAGGATTCCTGGTTTACTGAAAGAAAAGGGGTTTGTCCTTCTGAGTCATCATACAAAGGACCCTCCTGAGGCTGTTCTCTTTGTCATTTGTCTCTGAATTTGAAACTCTATAATTGGATCTTCGGGATGATGGAATATTCAGATGGAAAAAAAGAAATGCCTTTAGCCAAGTATTCATCATCTTGATAGTTTCTCTAGATAGCAACAAACTTGAAGATGTTTACAAATACTATCTTCAGCACATTTTACAGCATATGTCTGCATAGCTGACAACATTTCAATTACCGTGGATAGTTAAGGCATAGTAATAAAAATATTTTTCTCTTAAGACCAAATTCAATAATAGAATTAAAAAATGAATTGAAATTCACAAAAAGGAAATAAATTTTGGTGTATTGTTTTTCTGTTGGGATATATGAGAACTTAAGTTAATCCTTATAAAGTTAGGGGAAAAGCTTATAGACCTTTCCTTGGTAACTATTGTGGCTGTACTCCAGTTGCCTATGGCCATTGTTAGCTAAGGCTGACTCTCTGATTAAACGTTATTCACAGCTCTCCAACTATTCCAGTTTTGTATAGAGGCTTTCCTGTACTAAGTCAGAGGAACGCTGACCCAGCAAAGATTATTACTTGGGTTACAATATTACCCTGAAGCTGAGCCTAGTTCACAGGTTCTCCACCCTTGGTGTAAATGCCACCCATCATCTTCCTTCTTTGAAAGGGTTGGGATTCCACCAATGCCAGAAAATTCTGGAAAACTGGTCTGGTGAGTGAGTTTTGCTTTGTTTACCAAGCACATTAAAATATCCAAGTTCTTCAAAATATCCAGGTTCTTCAGCCACAGGCAAACTGAATAATAACTAAAGCAACAAAATCAGTACTTAGGAAAATAAGCAAGGTTGTTATTAAAGGTAAGTCCAACTTTGCTCAGGTTTACCTAGTGAATAACATGGACTTTGTTTAATCTTATTCAATAAAAGTAGAGATATTTTCTTTATTTCTCTGATATAACACTTATAGAAAAATCTAACTTAGTGAACTCTTGACTGCCAAGAGTATTCCATCTTGTCTATATTTAATAACAATCATTTACTTTTGTTATTGTTAATGATAGTTCCCAGTAGACCAATGACTTTATACAATTCTAGTCTGACAGTTTTATGGAACTCATTGGTTGATGGGTCAGCAATTTTTATAGCTATTTAGTAATGGGTTTTAAATCAACATGGTAGGAGACAACTAGTATTTGTAGCAGGAGGAATAAAAACATTAATACTATATTAATTATAATGATAGCTAATACTTATTGAATGCATACTATATGCCAGACATCACTCTAACCCTTTTCATTAATCATGAATCCTCACAGCAAATCTATAAGTGTGGGTAGTCCTGGTAACCCTTTTTTGAGAATAAGCAAGAAGTGGCAGAGATGCCCTTGACTCACAGAAAGCTTATATTATTATCCTATGAGATGAAGACCCCCAGACAATCCTATATTATTTTTGAGATTTGACAAAACATTTTGCCCAGATACATAAATTCCTGAACTTCCTGCTCTGCCATTTTCATTTTATCTTTTTCTTTCTCCTCTTTTTTTTTTTTTTTTTTTTTTTTGGT